>NW_026868128.1:0-62500 GCF_020745735.1 Hemiscyllium ocellatum | reverse complement strand
TGTCAGAGAGCCGAGGGGCGTGAATATTGGGGCATTAAAGAGGAGTTAATAGGACTCGGCAAGATGGCGGGTGATTCTCTTGAACTGCTGTGGACAGCTCTGCCTAACAGCCAAGGCAAAGTGGTATTTTTTGCCATCCCTGGCCAATTTATGTGGTGGAATTATTAGTTTAAAACCTTACAGAACACATATGTTGTACTATTTGGGAGTCGGAAGGATAACAAAGGGAAAAGGAGCAAGCAAACAGCAGCAGGGAGGACCCTCCCCTGCAGAAACAGGCATTCCAGAGGCTGCTACAGCAGCAGCAACCTCTCCTAAACCCCTTGGGAACTTAACAGACTCACATGAATTGGCTGCGTCGATGGAGAGAGTTAACTTGAAAGTTAGGGCTGCGATTGAATAAATCCTTGGGGAGATTCTTGCCCAGGTCCAACCGATCGCATCCATGCTGCAGAAGCATGAGCTGGAGATCCAGAGCCTCGGGGAGAGACTGGAGGAGGTGGAGAGTCGAACTAAGGCCTCGAAAGCTGAGAGGGAGTCCTCATCAGTCGGTTCCAGGTGCCGGAGCAAGAAGTTTGGACCTTGCAAGACCATATCAATGACGTCGAAAATCGTGGTCGGAGGATAAATCTCCGAATTGCCAGGCACCCTGAAGGTGAGGAAGGTGAGCAGCCAATCAGTTTCATTGAAAGCTGGGTGTCAAAGTTTTTGGGCCTTCACGTCGAGTCCAGCAGGCTTCAGACTGAAAGGGCTTATTGGGTTACAGTGCGCAGGGCAGGGCCCGTGCAGTGCCCCCGCTCAGTCCTAGTGTACGTCTATTCATATAAAAACAAGCAATAAGTCATAGACGTTTCCAGATCCGTGGGAAAACATCCGAAGGTGCTGCTGAACAAAGGGCCAAAAATCATGGTTTTTCCAGGATTTCTTTGCAGCTGTTATTCGAAAGAGGAAATCCTTTGATGAAGGTAAAAAGATGCTGAGGAACCTGTGCATGCAATACTCCATGAGATGCCCCACGTGCTTCGTTTCAGCCACGAGGACTCAGTCTATACATTTGATTCAGTGGATAAGGCTAAAAACTTTGTGAACACTTTAAAATGGACGATTGGCCTGAAAAATACGGTTAATGTTTGTTCTCTTTTCTATCTTTCCCCATGTTTTTTCTCCCCTTTTTCTATTCCTTTCTTTCCCCCTATTAATTTCCTTTTTGGAAAGGGGGCAAAAGACTTTGGAATAAGTTGTTACTTTATTTTAATAACTAGGTTTTCTGATGGGAAATCTTGTGGATGTTCTTTGTTGTCTCTCTCCCTTTTTTGTTTGTTCTGCTTCTCTTTTAATCACAACTAGGGGTGACATGAAGCCAGGGATGGGTGGAGTGCTGACATCCTGACTTTGTCTTTTTTTCTGTTGATTTAAGGATCATCTTCTTGTTTTTTTTTAATTTCTGGCCTAACGCTGGGGCACAGTCGGGGTTTGAAGGAGCTGAGAAGGAGGGGGTGGGTAGGGTGAGTGCCCCCTATGGGCAGGGGGAAGAGTCTTCCATTCAAGGTTTTATAGTAGGTTTTCTTTGTAGTTTGTTTGGTAGGAATAGTTGTTCATAGTTATGATAGAGTAGTTTTTGTATATATAGTTCTTCAACTCTATGAGTCTTTATTTACTTATGCTCGGCTCTTTGTAAGCAGGGTTCTCCCTCTGAGGGGTTCAAGATTGTCTGAAAGGGGATATGGCTAAGTGTCTTATTACATGGTGCACCTGGAACATTAAGGGAAGACATTTGCCTGTTAAAAGGAGAAAAAAAGTGCTTTCTAGCCTTAAAAGTGAAAGGGTTGATATCGCTTTGTTGCAGGAAAACCATCTTGATGTTAGGGAACACCTTAAATTACAATATGAATGTTATGACCAGATATTCTTTTCATCCTTTACTAATAAAAGTAGGGGAGTGACGGTACTTATCCAGAAAACTCTTCCATTCACATTATTAGAGCCAGTGAAAGATGAGCAGGGATGGTTTGTGATACTTAAAGCCCTGATACATGGGAAGGAATATGACATTTTAGAAGTCTACTGCCCTCCAGTGCATCCCCTCAAATTTTTGATTCGTGCTTTCTCTAATTTGAGTGCTTTTGGAACACGGCGCATTATTATGGGGGATTTTAATTGTCTTTTGGATCGACAGTGGACAGGATGCTTTGTGCTCCCCCAACTATTTCTTCGGAAGACAAGCAGGTGGTTGACTTATGCGAGAAGTTGGGGCTGGTGAATATTTGGCGATGTCTTCACCCTACCAGCAGGGACTTCACCTTTTTCGCAAATCCACATAAATGTCACATGAGGATTGACCGCTTTCTGGCTCCCTCGGCTCTTCTGGATTCGATTATGGGTTGTAAAATTGGGAATATAGCTATCTCTCATCACACGGCAGTAGATTTGGAGATAAAGACCAAGGGTGAAGGGCTAGGTTTGCAGCACCGGCATTTGGGCCCTTTTCTCCTTAAGGATTACAAATTCGAGCAATGCTTTTTGAAGGAGTTTCAGGAATTCTTGACTATCCACTCAGGCATGGCTAGTAGTCCGTCCATGCTACGGAAGACTGCTAAGGCCTTTGCTAGGGGATTAGGTATTTCCTATTTGGCTAGCCAGAAATGACAGAAGGCGGAACAGCAGCGTCTACTTGAGATGCAGTTGAAAGCTGCGGAGGCAGCACATTTTGCGCTGCCTTTGGTCACTAACCTACAGCAGATCACCGCCCTTTGGGCTGCCTTGAATTCAATACCGGCACAAAACGGAAAGAAAGAACTTGCTTTTCCCAAACAAAGACTGTTCGAATATGGGGAAAAGCCAGGGAAGTATTTAACATATCTGACTCGGAAAAAGCGTGCTCCCCAATCCATTCCTACAATCAGAGACAGCACTGAGGTCCTCACATCCGATGCTAAAAAGATTAATGGGGCTTTTTAGTGCTTTTACTTTGAATTGTATCGGTCTGAAGGTTGCGAGGACAGGATGGCTAAAATGGAGACCTTTTTAAGAACCTTGTCCTCCCAGGGGTAACCTTGGAACAGGCCGCTTTCCTTAATAGGCCCTTGACAGTTCGGGAAATGCAGAAGGCCGCAAGGCAACTTCAGAGTGTGAAAGCGCCAGGCCTTGATGGTCTTCCGGGTGAATTTTATAAGGAGTTTAAGGGATTCTGTGAGGGCCGATGTTTAGAGATGTCCAATCACTCCTATATGCATGAATGCCTATCACCATTTTTGAGAGAAGCTAATATTTCCTTAATTCTTAAGAAGGGGAAGGTTCCTGAGGATTGTGCCTCATACAGGCCCATCTCCCTATTAAATTCAGATTGGAAGATTCTGTCCATGATCCTGGCGCTGAGATTGGAAATGGTGTTGCCTCATATTATTAAAAACGACCAGACAGGCTTTATAAAGGGCTGTAGGTCCTCTCATAATATTAGAAGGTTGCTGAATGTGGTCCAAGTTTGTCAGCAACGATCAATTCAGAGGTTGGTGATTTCCCTAGGTGGAGTGAAAGCATTCGACTGGGTGGAATGGACGCATTTTTTTACGTCTTAGAACAGTTTGGGTTCGGTGCAGTCTTCGCGAGATGGGTGGAGTTTTTATATTGCCACCCTCTGGCCGCGGTCATCACCAATGGGGAGAAGTCTGGGAATTTTAGGATTGGTCCGGGTAGTTGGCACGGCTGCCCCCGCTCACCGTTGTTGTTTACGGTGGTGATAGAGCCGCTGGCAGAGGCCATTCGTCAGAACGTCCACATAACTGCTTCGGAAGTGGGATCGAGGGCACACACGATTACACTGTATGTGGATGATGTCCTTCGTTTTCTATCGAACCCGATGACCTCAGTACCTCATTCGATACAATGTATCAATTCATTTGGGGCTATTTCAGGATATAAGACTAACTTTGCAAAATCGGAGGATATGCCTTTGGGGAACCTTAAGGATGTGCCAGAAGTTGAAGGTGGCCCTAAGTTCCCTTTTAAGTGGTCACGGGCAGATTTCCGGTACCTAGGCATTTTTATTACCCCCAAGTTTGATCTGTTATTCCGGACTAACTTGGTTCACTTGCTCGACAATATCAGGCGAGATCTTCAGAGATTTGAGGCTCTTCCAATTTCATGGCCAAGCCGAATATCTCTCATTAATATCAATGTTCTTCCTTGTTTGCTTTATACCTTGTGTATGCTCCCTATATTTTTTCCCAGGTCAACGTTGTGGAAACTTATGGGGTGGTTTGGTTCCTTTGTCTGGTATCATGGGCGGCTCCTCATCAAACTTACTAACTTGCAGTTGCCACGTGGAGGGGGAGGAGTTGATTTCCCAGACATTAGAAGGTATCAATGAAGTTCCCTTCTGTCCTGCGTCTGCGAATGGATAGGTAACGATCCAAACTCAATATGGCTGGATATTGAGGCCTCCCAAGCAAATTGCCCTCTTATGAATCCGTTCATCATGGATAGGATGAGGACAGTTATGAACCACTTCCGGAACTCCATTGCCATTATTACTGTCAGGGCTTGGAGGGCAATGCATCAGAGTGATCTATGACTTCGCCATTTACACCTATACTTGGCGTGCCAGGGTTCCGACTTGGGATGATGAAGTCAGGGTTCGAAGTATGGGCAGCGAGAGGAGTTTCTAGTTTGGAAGACTTGTTTGAGGGGGAGGTTATGATGTCTTTTGAGCAACTGAGCTGCAAATGCGGGTTGCCCAGCAGAGACTTTTACGTTTTTTTCAGGTTAGTAATTTCATCCGGAAGAAGACTATGCTTCTCACTAACCCTATAAGCCCGATCAGAGAGTTTGTTGCTACATTCCACAAGCACCCTTTCGGTTAGTGCCCTCTATCATCTGCTGGGTGGCAGGGCCTGGCAGGATATTAACCGGTTGTGTGAGGTCTGGGAGGAAGAGGGAGGAGTGCAGATCTCTTCTGAAACATGGGAGAACATATGGGAGAATAGTCAAGAGATCTCAAATAGGACATGTGCTGCACAGTTAAAAGTTCTGCACAGGGCTCATCTGACACCAGAACATCTAGCAAAGTTTAAAAAAGGAGCATCTTCAGTTTCCGCCAAATGTAAAATAAGTCTAAGTATTTTAACCATTGCTTGTGGACATGCCATAGGCTTTGTGTTTACTTGAGCTCTGTGGCCGGACAGATAGGGAGGGCATTGAGGACTGAAGTCAAACTAGACCTGATATCTCTCCTCTTAGGTCTACCGAATTTACCATCTTTAGACGGGCATGGGAAGAAACTATTTAATATTCTTGCATACTGCATAAAATTCCAATGAATTGGGTGTCTGAGAACCAACCGGGCTTGCTGGGATGGCAGAAATAAATTATGGAGGACATTCACTTGGACTTTTTTGACAAACATGGTGCAGCACACAACAGACCATTTTTATAAGGCATGGCAGCACTACTTGAGTTATTTGGAAACCGATTTGCCAGGTGTCTAAACTATGGTGTTTGTTTAACCAGAATGGTTAGATTTGTTAAGCCCTGGGCCCTGGAGGAGAGTCTCCTGAGTTACTACGGATATATACACAATGCTCCTGTACCTCTGTTTGGGAGCTTTGTGCCGAGCATAACTGTTTTGTATTTTGTGATTTTTTTTTTCTTTTCGATTGGTGTTGCTTTGCACAGTGTTAAAGTTTGTTTTATATTAGAGGGTAGGTTAATAGTTAGGAGACAATTGTTGTATTGTAATTTGTGTTTTTTTTTTCTCTTTATTATACTGATAATTGTTATTGATTGCATTTTACAATAAGTTCATATGTTTGTAAGGTTGAAAAATTGCTAATAAATATATTTACCAAGATAAAGGAAAGATCTTGCCGGAGTTATGCTGAAAGATATTTGAATTTTGGAGAGACTAGAATATGTCACTTGCCAGTGATGTTAGGAGCAGGAAGGTAGTACAGAAAAAATCAACCTGGCCAAAGAGCTGGTAGGGGAGACAGCACATCTGCTCGAATTTGAATCTATTTTGTTTGACAGATATTTCCAGGGCACTACATGACAGAAAACAGGAAGAGATAATGGATGATTGTGTACTGTGTCTTTCACAGGACCAGCTTGTTTCTCCAGGCACTGAAAGTCTTTATTGTGGGTCAGAGAACCTCAGAATTAATACAGAACAGACGGAGGCAATTCAGCACATTGTACATCCACAAACTCTGCAACTGTACTATCTGAAAGCAGAGAGTTATTTGAGACAGACTGAGAGAGAGAGAGGGAGAGAGAGAGAATGACACAAAAAGAAAGAATGTGAAGGGAGATCAACAGAGCGGATTGAAAGTGGAGCGACAGACTGAGTAAGAGGAACGGGTGTTAGACGAGAGTGAAGCTGGATAGATCAGGATACAGCATGAGAAAAATAGTCAGAAGATGGAAATTTTATTTAGAAATTCCCCTGGACTGCAAACCCTTTGTCTGGTGCCATACCCTGTGAGCATTGTGCTGATACTGGCTGTCTTCCCAGATCATTTATCACCAGTAACATCACAGAGCTGGGTTGCTGACAGTGAAACAGAATACAATCGACCAATCGATTGGTTCCAGGGAGAAGGTGGATTAACTTAAATAGACTGGGCGAACAGCAGCAGGAACTGCTAACACCCCGAGATACTGTGTGTGGGAGTGGACCAAAGAATCTCAGTGAGGGAGATCACTGACATAGGGGAACTCAGCATCTCCGCTGTGGGCCAAATAATGATTGATAAAGTTTGCACAACACGTCCATGGTTTTGTAATTCACATTTCAATTTATATAGCTCAAGGTCATGAGTGTATTTTAACAATCTTATCTGTTTGTATTTTCCAGATTTTGAACTGTACGAAAAGTCACTTTGTCCCTGTATTTTGTGTTTCATAAGCATATAAAATATTACTGGGGAAGAAGGGACCTGTTCTGATGGGATGGTCTTCATCTGAACAGTGCTGGGACCAGAGTCCGAGCAAATCACATAATTAGGGCTGCGGACAGATCTTTCAACTTTTTTTGGTTTTAGGTGGGGTTTCAGTTATCAGGGAAATTAGAAAACTCGAATTAAAGGACGACGGAACAGTGCAGAACGCAGGAGGGGTTATTAAAACCTGTAGCACAGGCACAAATAGGACAGAGTGTATTGGAAGTGTAAGCAATCAAACTTCAAGCACACTGGACAGACAAATGACACTGAGAGGAGGAACGGTTAATACAGGACTGAGAGTGTTATATCTGAATGCATGCCGTATAAGAAACCAGGTAAATGAGCTTGTGGTAGAGATTGAAATTGTCAGAGGCGTGCTGCAAGGGGATCAGGACTGACAGCTGAATATTCAAGGGCATACATCCTATCGAAAAGACAGGTGGTGTGGGGGAGAGCGGTTGCCATATTAGTAAGAATGAAAATAAATCAGTCATAAGAATTCTGGTCTCGTTGCTTTTGGAAGGATGTTGTGAAACGTGAAAGGATTCAAAAAATATTTACAAGGATGTTACCAGGATTGGAATACTTCAGCTACAGGGAGAAGTTGAACAAGCTGGGGCTGTTTTCACTGGAGCATCAGAGGCTGACGAGTGACCTTATCGCGGTTTAGAAAATCACAAGG
Organism: Hemiscyllium ocellatum; assembly: GCF_020745735.1. NCBI lineage: Eukaryota > Metazoa > Chordata > Chondrichthyes > Orectolobiformes > Hemiscylliidae > Hemiscyllium > Hemiscyllium ocellatum. The sequence continues at coordinate 54,880 of NW_026868128.1, read as the reverse complement.
GGCACCCTTTTCCCTGGGGTGTGTGAGAACTAGAGGGTATAGGTTTACATTGAGAAGGGAACGATTTAAAAGGGACCAAAGGAGCAAGTTTTTTCATGCACAGGGTGGTGTGTGTATGGAAACAATTTGGTAGGAAGTGGTAGACATTGGTTCCATTCGAACATTCAAAAGGCATCTGGATGAGTATGTAAATAGGAGGGGTATGAAGGATATAGTCCAAATGCTGACAAATGGGACTAGATAAGGTTGGGATATCTGGTCGGCATGGACGAATTCGACCGAAGAATCTGTTTCCATGCTGTACATCTCTCTGACTGTATGACTTTAAGTAGGGTCAGATGGCACAAAATCAGAGTGGGTAGAATTGAGTATCACCAAAGATTGAAAAAGCAAGCATAGTTGGCGTTATGTTCATGATTCTGAAAAGTAGTCAGGAGCTGCGGCACAATACACACCAGGAGATAGAAAAGATGGGTAAAAAAAGCAAAGTACAGTAGTCATGGGCGATTTCAATACATGGGGGGACTGGGAAAATCAGCTTGGTAGTGTTTTGCAAGAAAAATAATTTGTGGAATATCTTCAATCGGGTTTTTTGGAGCAGCTTGTGTTGGAGCCCACTCAGGAACAGGCAATGCTGGATTTAGTTTTAAGGCAGACTATTTAATAGAACTTAAGGTTAAGGAACACACAGGAAGCAGTGATCATAATATGTTTGAATATATTCTGCAATTTGAGGTATTTCAGCTGAATAAAGGCAAGTGCAGAGGCATGAGGGAGGAGCTGGGTAGAATTGACTGGGAGAAGGGCCGAGCATGAAAAACAGTGGAACAGCAATGACAGGAGTATCTGGGAGTAATTTAGGAGACATGACAGAGATTTTTCCCAAGATAAAAAAGAAGCATGGTGCGGGGTTGGGGGTGGGTGGCGGGGAGGAGTGGGGGGAGGGGGGGAGGGTGGGGGGCGGGGGTGTGGAGGTTGGGGTGAAGCGACCATGGCTGATTAGGTTAAAAAATCACACAACACCAGGTTATAGTCCAACAGGTTTAATTGGAGGCACACTAGCTTTCGGAGCTCCACTCCTTCATTGGTGTTTGTGTCAGCAGTCAGGGACAGAATAAAAGCAAAAGAGCAAGCATATAATGTGACGAAGGGCAGAGGAAAACCAGACAATTTGGAAGCTCACAAAGACCAACAAAATAATACATATGGAAGGGGGAGATTTAATATGAGGGTAAGCTTGCCAATTAAATCAAGTAAAATTGTAAGATTTTCTTTAGATTTATAAAGGGCAAACGCGAGACAAAAGTGAGCATTGAGCTGCTGGAAAATGGCACTGGACAGACAGTAGTTGGGAAGAAAGAAATTGCTGAGGACATAAATAATTTCCCAAAAATTCAAGAGTGTGAAGGGCCAAAGCTCAGTACGTCACCCATCTCCAAGGGAAACAGGGTAGAAAAGCTAAATGGGCTGAGATGGATAGATCACCTGGACCAGAAGGACTAAACCATAGAGTTTTAAGGGAGAAAGCTCAGAGGTAGTGGAGACGTTAGTGGTGATCTTTCATGAATCATTAGAATCAGGGAATGTCCCAGAGGACTAGAATAGCACTAACATAAAATCCTTGTTTAAAAAGGGAATAAGGCAGAAGACGGAAAATTACAGACCAAACAGCCTAACCTCAGTCGTTCTTAGGATCCTGGAACTGATCGGGAAGGATGAGATTTCTGAATATTTGGATGTGTATGGTAGTATATGGCAAAGTCAGCATGGTTTCATCAAGGGGGGATCATGCTTGACACATCTGCTAGAACCTGTTGAGGAATTAACGAGCAGCATAGAACAAGGAAAGCCAATGGATGTTATTACCCGGACCTCATGAAGGCCTTTGACAAGTGCCACACAGAAGGCTATTGATTATGATAAGGGCCCATGGTGACAGAGGCAAGGTGCTAGCATGGATAGAAGCTTGACTGCTTGGCAAAAAGCAGGTAATGGGAATAAAATGGTCCTTCTCAGGATGGCAGTCGGTGACAAAATGTGTTCTGCAAGACTCAGTGTTGGGTCAACTTTTCACGTTTTACATTAATGATCTAGATGATAGAACGGAGGGCATTCTGGCTACGTTTGCAGACATTATAAAGATATGAAGAGGGACAAGTAGCACTGAGGAGGCAGACAAGCTGCAGAAGGATTTGGACAGGTTAGGAGATGGGCAAAGCAGTGGCAGTTGGAGTAAAACATGGGCTAGTATGAGGTCATGCACTCTGGTACGAAGAATAAAGGCACGGACTATTTTCTAAATGGGGAGAAAATTCAGATGTCTGAAATGCAAAAAGTCTTGGGAATCCAAGTACAGGCGTCTCTCAAGGTAAACTTGCAAGTTGAGTCAGTAGTTAGGAAGGCATATACAATGAAGGGATTTGTTTTGAGAGGAATTGAATATAAAAGCAGTGATGTACTTACAAGGCACTAAAAAGCTCACATTTAGATTATTGTGTGCAGTTTTGGGCCCTATAGCTCAGCAGATATGTACTGGCCCTGGAGCGTGTTCCGAGAATGTTCACTAGAATGCTCCCAGGAATGAAAAGCTTAACATATGAGGAACGTTTGAGGGCCTGGGTCGATATTCGATGGGTTTAGAAGAATGAGGGGGTTCTAACTCAAACTTACAAAACACTGAATGACCTGGACAGAGTGGATTTTGGGAAAATGTGTCCATTGTTAGTAAACACTAGGATCCGAGGCACAGACATAGACCACAGCGAAGACCTTTTAAAACAGAGAGAACGAGTAACTTCTTCAGCCAGAGCATTGTGAGTCTATGCAATTCACTGCCACAGACGGCTGCGGAGGCCAGGACATTGAGTATGTTTAAGCCTGCGTAGGATAGGTTCTCGATTGTAAAGTGGATCAAGGGGTATGGGGAGAATGGGTTTGAGAAATTCATCAGCTTTGATTGATGCTGGAGCAGACTGGATGTGTTGAATGGCCAAGTTATGTCTTGTGGTCTTACGGACTTTTAAGTAATATTAGCTCTCCTCAGTCCTCATTGTAGATTTCTACTTGAATCTCTTCCTCAAATGATTTATGACGAGAAACGTTCTAATACTGATGAATGGGCAAAGTCATGTTCTCTCACTCTTGTCTCAGCAGCCATGTCCCCCAATTCCGTCTGTTTTCTGTATCCTCCCCCATGCCATAATCACATTGCAATTGAAGTCCAGTAAGTGGCACTTCATCACAGTTGGTTGGCATTAATAAATCAACAGCATGACCCTCACCTGTCCTCTCTGATCTTGGAGCAACAATCTGAATTGCATTTGTCAGGGACAATTCTCTGTTAACATTTCCATGCCGTTTGTCTATTATAACCCTATGTTGTTGTAGGCACATTTTCCTATCAGATGATCAACTATAAAAGTTCTGTCAATATTTTATTTATATTGTAATGACTGATCGCTAGTTCCAGACTGCATGTTGCCAATTATAAACAGAGAAACTCAATTATGTTCTGACAATCCTCGTCATTACTCCCACATCCAATTCAGATTGAATGATAACACACAATCAATATACCGTCTCCAATATTCCTTCCCTCAGTCATCCTTACATGTCCCATTCCGAATGTGTAACTTTTATACGTTATTTTGAAATTTAATAATAACTGTATTGAATTGAAAGGGGTTAACTGGAGCTATTTGTTCATCGACTTTGATTAATATTTGTCGCTATGAATCCTAAATGTGTCACTGGAGGATTAGCCTCTTCTTCAAATAAGGACTGTTTTCGATGTGATAGCCCATTGTATTAGCAGGACCATCACCGACAGCACTAACAGGGATCAGCAGCTCCAGAGAGAGGGGAAGGAGAGATCAGAATCTGAGAAGAATAGACTGGAACATTCCAACAACAGATCAGAATCTGAGAACGTTTGACTGGAATATTCCAACAATGGACAGGAGTTTATGCTTTGGTCTTTACTACCTTTCTCAGCCTTGGATATCATTAGCATCACGGATCGAAGATATCCTTTGGATTATACAAGGTGGTTACTATCCCATCCTCGCTATAGTCGGTGTTCCTAGTAAGTCATTCTCTTAGTGTATTAAACCGGGTTGAACTGTGTTTCTGCTCATGTTAGGTAAATTTTGGAAAAGGGGAAATCAGTGTCTTCACTTACAATCAAAAAATCCCTTCGTGATAAATTCGATAAAGCAAATTACTATTTATAAATTGCTCACTGATATGCGAGAAAGAATGGGACTGTTCTCAAACTCCATAATCCTTATAGCCCTGCACAGATCTACATTTCCATATCCTCCCCACTCATTAATCCTGCCCAGTACCACCATTGCGATGCACCGGTCTTCTCGTCAGCCTCAGTGCAACTTCTGAAAAAACTTCTTTATTTGTGTCACTATGGAATCTGGATTCACCTATTTACAGTCCATTCTAACCACATGTCCTTGACAAGATAATTGTACTTGAGATGTTTAACTTGTTCTCTCCATAGAATCTGTCAGACAGGAAGATAGTGCATGGTACTCAAGTGATTGACTCTTAATGTAGAGGCACAGAATAATAATCTGTTGATGTCTCATGAATCAAAATGATGCAATTTAAAATAAATCATCATCATTTATAATAAACAGAAGCCCATTTGCTTGCGTCATGTCCTTTAGAGAAGGCAATGGGTTATCCTTCCTTGGTCAGGTCTCTGTGTAACTGCAAACCCATAGCAATGTGGTTTACTCTTTCCTGTCTAGTGGAACAGATGAACCAGGCACTCAGTTCAAGATAGGGATAACATGCTGGTCTGACCAGGGCTTCATATACTTCGTGAAAAAGAACATAAGTAAAGATAACTCCCTTCTGCTTCTGTTTCCCATATTCCTACTGCTCATTTTCATCAGGTAGACAGCTATTCCTTATTTTAGGTGTATTTCATCATATTGAGTTTGTCCATGAGAGTGATGTACACCTCGATAGGCACCTCTGATGTTGGTTTTATTGACATACAGATGTAAGGAAGTTGTACATTCCGCATCAGTGGCAGTGTATAGAGAATGGTGTTTTTTTAACGCCATAAGAAAGAAATGGAGATGGCGAAGTGATGGAAAGTAATTATTGTGATAATCCCTGAGTGTTGTTGAGGCATTAGTTAGAATATTGTGCACAGATTTTCTCTCCTTTATAAGGACTGATCCCCTTACCACAGAGAGAGTGCAAAGGAGTTCCACCAAACTAATCCCTGTGATGATGGTACCATGAAGAGTGAGTGAAGATTAATCTGTCGCACTGTGAGAGAATAAGATGGGATTGCATTGAACCTTCAGGGGGATGGACAATCACACATGATGTTCTAAACAGACACTGATACGGTGATACATCCCATGGCTTCTTGTTTGTTACTGAGTTTATGAAATTCTAGATACATTTAGTACCTCAGAGAACATTCCACCCAACCACCCCCACTCCCCATATCAATGAGAGAGCAGGAAATCCAGACTTTGAATAAAAACTCCGCAAATTAATCCAGTACATTTGGTGTGTGATCCTGCACTGAACGTCATGTTATCCACAATCCCAACATCAGCCACAATACCTTCAAACTAAAACAGTTAGCTATTCCCACCAGCTTCCGATCCCCACGGAGAACATGGGTCTGCCTTTTAGGAGATGGAAGATGTCTCCTTGAGACTTGACATAAAACATCTGGGTTGCCTCCTCACTGCCAGCAAACCACGTTAAAGTAGCACATGCACCACAGACAATGGAGCCACGATGAACATTAGGATCTGCTCCTGTGATTTGTCATGTTGGAGTATCAGTGACATCTTCCTGTTCCTGTATAAGCCTTTGCGAGGCTGAATGGCCTCTTCCTGGTCACGTCAAACAGTTTAGAGAGACTGTTTGGGCTCCACCTGTTCCTGTTTATCAGTTCGATGTGCTGACCAGACCCCTCCTCTTCCTATGTAACAGGCACGAGTATTGAATGTACTGCGACTCTTCCCCTTCAGTAGTTTTGATGGGCTGAATGCTAGCTCATATTCGCTTGAAACCGGCTTGAGATGCTGAATGAGCTCCCCAGTTAACTGTGGAAATGTGCAGTGTCCGGCCATTTTGGCACATGAATGTTACGGACACTTTAACAGCACGGGCCTGAATGAAGTCCAGGTCTTGCTGCACGTAGACACAGACTGCTTCAGGAGCTGAGGGGAGGGGGGGGGGATGTTTTGAACATTGTGTGATCTTCAGAGATCATCCCCATTTCTGATGTTACAATGGGGAAGGACAGTGATGACGCAGCTGAAGACGATTGTATCCAGGAAGCTACCCTGAGGATCTCCTGCAGGGATGTCGCGGGACTGAGAGGATGATTTTCCACCAACCACGAACACCTTCCTCTCTGCGATGGCTGACCCCAACCAGGGGAGAGATTGTGGCTGATTCCTATTAAATGTAATTTAGTTAACGTTCCTGAGTCAACTCTGGCCTTGATATTAGTGTCTGTCTTGGGAGCGGAACCGTCTCACAGAGGATTGTGAATGTCAGGAATTATCTAGTTCGGGGAGCTAGATCACTGAAAGGATTTGTAGAGGAGGTAGGTGGGTGTTGTGGTTCCGTTCGCCGAGCTGGAAGTTTTTGTTGCAAACGTTTCGTCCCCTGGCTAGGCGACATCATCAGTGCTCTGGAGCCTCCTGCGAAGTGCTTCTTTGATGTTTCTTCCGGTATTTATAGTGGTCTGTCCTTGCCGCTTCCGGGTGTCAGTTTCAGCTGTCCGCTGTAGTGGTTGGTATATAGACCACGGAACGAGGACATGCCACAACCAAAAGGATTAGCCACACTACCATACATCAGGAGCGTTTCAGAACTGACAGCCAGACTACTGCGACCCTTAGCACTCATAACGGCACACAAACCAACAGCCACGCTCAGACAACAACTTACTAGAACAAAGGAGCCGATACCCAACATGAGCCACACTAATGTAGTTTACAAAATACCATGCAAGGGCTGCACAAAACACTATATAGGACAAACAGGAAGACAGCTAACAATCCGCATACATGAACATCAACTAGCCACGAAATGACGCGACCAGCTATCCCTAGTAGCCACACATTCAGACAACAAAGCAACATGAATTCGACTGGGAAAACACTACTATCAGAGGGCAAGCCAGACAGAGAAGAGCCAGGGAATTCCTAGAGGCATGGCATTCATCCACAAACTCCATCAACAAACACATCGACCTGGACCCCATATACAAACCACTACAGCAGTCAGCTGAAAAATAACACACGGAAGCGGCAAGGACAGACCACTATAAATACCGAAAGAAACATCAAAGAAGCGCTTCGCAGGAGGCTCCAGAGCACTGATGATGTCTGCTAGCCAGGGGACGAAACGTTTGCAACAAAAACTTCCAGCTCGGCGAACAGAACCACAACAACGAGCACCCGAGCTACAAATCTTCGCACAAACCTTGAGGTAGGTGGGTTTTTGAACTTGTCACAGAATTGAGGGATGTGAAGAATTGGGAAATAAAACAGTTGATACCAACATTGGATCATCCATAATCTTCTACAATGGCATGGCAGGCCTGACCATCCGAATTACCATCCGATCCTGTTCCTCATGCTTTCATATTCTGTAATTAGAAAGTTAATGCTGGTAGTTTTCCTGAGCATTCCGTTATTGCATGTTGCAGTTAGAGACAGCAAAGCATTTTATACCTCATCTCTGGGTGAGATATGGGGACTGTATTCACAATGAATCTGGGTCTGCATCGTGACCAACAAATGAGGCACAAGTTGCAGAGAGGAGACACTCTATAAAGAGATCAGAGGCGTCTTTTGAGCCCAGCCTGGGTTTTGAATTAACATTTTTAACCTCAGACCAAACTGTGTGTGCCAATTGTGAGGGACAGAAGGAGATCCTTGATTACTGTGGACCAGGTATTTCGAGCAAGTGGTCTCCATCTACTCCTGTGCAGGAGCTGTAAGGGGCTGAATGGAATATAGGAACATCGGACTGAGGAGCAAGAGTGGGCCATTAGGCACTTTTCCTGGCTCTGTTACGCACTAAAATCGTAGCTGATCTGAGTGTGGTCTCAGCAGTACTTCTTCCGTACATGCACCTTTTTCCTACATTCACTTGTCTATCAAATATTTAACAGACACAACTTTGAATAAATGTAAACATCCAGGCAACAAAAAGTTCTGGGGAAGGGAATTCCCACTTGAACAGCCCTTTTAGAATTCGTGGTGCAATCAATGTTGCAGGGTCAGTGTTTCCTTTTGCAGTTAGACTGCTCCACTGTTTACAACAAATTTCAAAGTTTAGTGATATGGCTAATGATATAAATGTCAGCCTGGCTCATCCTCTAGAAAAATGTCAAACACACACGCGCATGCGCGCGCACACACACGCGCACACACACACACACACACACACACATTCACATCTTATGACACAATAGAAAAATGAAAGCTTTCCAGAGTGTCATAATAGTTGAACTCAACAAATGGATAGATGATAGACTGTCCCCAATGTTATTCTGTCCTCTGAAGCTATTAGATTAGATTCTCCACAGTGTGGAAACATGCCCTTCGGCCCAAGAAGTCCACACCGACCCTCCGAAGAGTAACACAACCAGTCCCTGGTTAATGCACCTATCACTATGGACAATTTTGCATGGATAATTCACCCGAACTGCACATTTTTGGACCTGTGGGAGGAAACTGGAACTTCTGGAGGAAACAAACGCAGACAGGGGGAGAATATGCAAACTCCACACAGGCAGTCGCCCGAGGCTGGAATCAAACCTGGGACCCTGGTGCTGTGTGGCAGCAGTGCTAACCACTGAGCCACCGTGCCGCCCATTCTGGGCAGTCAAGCTGCTTGTAATGCGATTTCTCGCCGGAATAGTTGGATTTAGCTGAATTCCCTTTGCTTCAGACTGTAGGGAGATTCCAATGAATCTCTCAACAGGAATTCTCCACGACTCATCAGGTAGCGGTGAGTCAGGGATTTACTGTTGTCAGGTGGAACACAATTACAGAGAGGGATCAATCAGCTGCTGCTTCTCAGGCAGGGAACATTGTTCTCCCTCTCTGTGTTGAAACATACAATTACGTCAACTGAACACCAAACTGGAACGTGTGCGCTCGTCATGAACATTCTCTGGAATGGATAATAATGGACGATATGCAAGTGCATCATTGCTGTTGTTATGCACAGTGCTATTCATTAGCAAAAAAAAAATTCCTGCTTTATAATTTGATCATATGAAGGTATGCATATGGTTAATTTTTAAAAATCGTTCGATGTCTTCAAAATATATGTGCGAAAATCAATACATTTTATTCTTAACATTTATTCCATAGTTTTAGTGTCCCTGACAAGAGAAAATATGTATCCAGCTGATTTTTCTCGAAATTGTGTATGCTTCAAAAAGATTTCTCATCTAAGACCAAAACTGACAATGTTTCAGAACAAAAGGCCTTCACTCCAGGAAAATTTGGCAAAACATTCTTGATAAGCTTCGAAAACAATTATCTTGTTTTTAGGTTAAGGGATCAAAACTGCACATAATGTGTCATATGTGGTCTTAGCAACGCCCTGTACAGATGTAGACTCGGAAAATGTGATTCTGGAAAATCACAACAGGTCAGGCAGCACCCAACGAACAGGAGACTCGATGTTTCGGGCAGATTCCTGATGAAGGACTTATACCCGTTACGCCAAATCGCCTGCTCCTCGGATGCTGCCTGATAGTTTGCGCTTTTCCAGCCTCACACTGTTGGACTCAGATCTCCAGCATCTGCACTCCTCACTTTCACCGGTACAGATGCAATAAAACATTCCTGATCAAACCTGGTACCCTTTGACAGAAACACAATCATTCCACTTAGCTTCCAAATCACTTACTGCAAGTGCAGACTAACTACATATGATCATGATTACCGTCCGTGATCACAGAGTTCTTTATTCTCTCTCCACTTAAATTTTTTAACATTGTTTTATCCTTCCATCCAAAATAGACAACTCACATTATGCTGTATCTGCTGAAGTTTTGCTCACTAACCTCCCTTTTCCTTTATCACATTGATGACACACGACCTCCATTTGATAACATACTGGATGACCAGCTTGGCGTTTAAGCTAATTGGGCATTGATATATGCAGTCTCTTCCTCCAGACCTTTGATACAGATATTGATCGTTGATTATTTCATAGTGATCTCTGAGGCACTCCACCAGTTACAGCTTTGTAATGTGAAAATAAGCATTTACGTCTTCTCTCTATTGACTGTTAGCAACCGCTTCCTGCGTAGCAGTTCAGGCAGTTTAAATGGCCTGCTGTGCAGTAAAATGTACTCAATGAGCTAAAATGATTCGTTTCATTTTTCTCTGCCACTCGTTAAAGAGGCAGAATGGTCTCCTCCAGTCTCATGGTAACGATAAAGACTGGCTGAATGAGGTGGTCCCCTACTTCTGTCCCAGCTTCGACGTGTGGATGGAGGGCACAATGCATGAGGTAGTAGCAGCAGTATATCCCTGGAACAGCATCGAGGGTGGATTGAGGGAAGAACACATGGGTTAGGGGCAGCAGTTGGCTATTCAGCGCCACCAGTCAGAATGCTCATGGCTGATCTGATTGTGTTTGACCATCTATCTCCTGTCTGTTCCCAATAAATATTGACTGTCCTGTCCAGCAAAGATCAGTCGAGCTCAGTCTTGAATATCTTCAATAACCGAGTCTTCACTGCTCCCTGAGAATGAGGACCCTACAGATAGTACAATACTAAAGTGGAAGGGGCGACCTTATTTCAGTGTGGGACCTGTTATTTTAAACTGTGTTAACCTAACATGAAATCGCCACCTCTTTTGAAACGCAAGGACAGAATCATTAGGCATAGATATAAACCATTCAGCCCTCTAAACCTGTCCAATAGGACCACTGACTCTTCTCAATCAAATATGTATTAAACTCATTCTCTGCTCCTCTCCAAGGAAGAGAATAACTGATAGCATGACACCGCACGGGCATTAAAAACGCAGAATTAGGCCATTCGGCCCATCGATTCTGAATGCTATTTAATACTGGCTTAGAGGTTTCTCAACATCATTCTCCTGCCTACTCTCTGTAACTCTCGACATGCTTATTCATCAAAGACTTACCTATCTCTGTCTTATAAGCACTAGTATCTGTGTCTCTGTGCTTCCATATGTGTACTTGTGTGTGTTTGTTCATGTGTCTCTGTGTTTGTGTATTTATGTGCTGACATTGGTTTATCTGTGTATTAGCCTGTGCGTTTTACTTGTGCTTGTGCCTATTTGTGTGCGACTGTCTATGTCTCCGTATGCCACTACTTGTGTGTGGTTCTATCTCCGTGTAAGTACTCTAAGTGTAAATATATTAGCGTGTTCACATGTGTCTGAATATTTTTGTGTCTGTATCTCTCTGCAATGAGATATTTGTTGTTTTGGGAGGGAGAAAATTGTGAGAACAGACAGAGTGGTTAAAGTGCGAATTGCCCTTCACTGAACATTGTTTTTTACTCAGTTGGAGGGACATGGATGTCACAGAATCTGCATACGACACGTCCCGGTCCACTCCGGCTCGTACCAGGGTCCTCCTCACATGGCGCGGGGGGGCGGGGTGGTGGAGGATGGGTCAGATATCGCGTGCTCCACCATCTGGCTTGGTCCTTTCTCTCCTATTACAGTCCGTTTCTCCTGGAATGGGAGAACGGGGGGGGGAGGAGTGATGGTGGGGGGGTGTGGCCCTGCTCTTAGAGCTGGTGTAGGTGGAGGGGGAAGGGAAATGGTGAGGTATCCGGAGGGAGTGAGTCCACAGTGTTATATCCATGCTGTGTTACTAATGGAGGGAGAGAGAGCGCACAGCGTGGAGGTGGGGTGGGAAAGGTGCTGAATTCAATAGTGAGAGTGGTAGTGCGTGAGCCTTTTTTGGAGATCGAGTGTGCGCCTTGTTAGTGGGTAAGTGCTATAACAGGTAGTGAGTGTGAGGCAGCAGAGAGAGTATGGTAACAGTTAACCTGACAGAGTGGGGAGGATATTGATGCTTGTCCTGTGATGCTGGTCATTTCTTCAGATCTTGTCAGTGTCAAGGTAACCCTCCCCGAATGTCTTGTCCATGTCTATCACTAATAACGCCACAGACCCTGTCCCTCAGATTCCACAGAATCAGATTGGGTGGATCTTACAAATAGGAAGGAGAAACAAGCATTGGTGTATTATGTATCTAAACCAATGCTCTCGTGCAAATTCTGTGCATTGTATACTGTAGAAATTAGAGATGCAAATACTGTGGGTGCTGCAGTATTATTGAATGATCTTAAATTGCATCTAAATTACGTTAATTAAGTGACTGCTATTGTTGTGAAAAAGAAATTCCATAAGCGTAAAACAGGTTGGTTGAAGAGTATGTTGTGACTCTAACAAGAGAGGAGGTTATTTTCGATTTGGTATTGTTTACTCAGAAGGACTCATTAATAACCTTGCTCTGAGGACTATTGACGTTAATATGTTGTATTTTACATAGCGCTTGCATACAATATCGAATGTTTGAGCGTGAAATGTAGACAAGCAATGGTTGTTATAGTCATAGAACCATGGAGCCCGGCAGCTTGGACACAGACCCTTTGGACCAAAGTGTTCCATGCCGACCAAATTGTCCATCCTGCTCATTCCATTTCCCTGCCTTTGCTCCTTATTCTTCTAAAACTTTCCTATCCGCAGATTTGTCTAAAAGTCTTTTGAACGTTGTTAATGTACGTGCCTCAACCAAACCGCTGTCTGCTAATTCCATATGTGTACCAACCTCTGCATAAAAAAGTTGACGCTCAGGATTCTTTTTATTCTTTCACCTCTAACCTGATGTCCTCTAGACCTTGATTCCCAAAACTCGCAAAAAGAATGTGTGTATTCACCTTATCCATGCATCTCATGATTTTATACTTTTCTATACAATTTCCCCTCAGTTTCTTACACTCAAAGGAAAATATTCAGGCCGGTCCAAACTCTCCCTACAACTCAGACCGTCGAGTACAGGCAACATCCTTGTAAATTTCTTCTGTCCTCTTTCCAGTTTAATCACATCCTTCCTATGGCAAAGTGAACAAAACCGAACACAATACTCAAAGTGCATGCCTCACCAGCGTCCTGTCTAACTGCAACATAACTCGCCAACTTCTATACTCAATGCTCTGACTGATGAAGGCCAGTGTGCCAAAAGCCTTTTTCACTGCCGTGTCTAAGTGGAACTACTTTCAGAGAACCACGGACCTGAGCTCCAAGGTCCCTCTGTTCCCCTACACTCCTTCGGGGTCTAACATTCATCATGAAACGCCAACCTGCATTTGACTTTCCAAAATGCAACACCCCACATATATCTATATTAATTATTATTTGCCATTTCTCGGCCCACTTCTCCAGCTGATAAAAGTCCTGCAGCAATTTCTGATAATCTTTCTCACTGTTCACAGTACTGCCTATTTTATTGTCATCATCCTAATTACTATTCATGCTTTGTACATTCTCATCCAAATCATTGATATAGGTAATAAACAGTAATAGGCCCAGCACCGACCCCTGAGACACTTCACTAGTCACAGGCCTCCAGTCCAATCAGCATCTTTCCAGTATTAGCCTCTGCTTTCTCCCATCAAGCTAATTGAGTGCCCAATTTGCCAGATCCCCCTGAATTCCATGCCATCGAACCTTTCAGAGCAGCCTATCATGTGGAATCTTATCAAAGGCCTTTCTGAAAACTAGGTAGACTACGTCTACCAACTACCACCTTTTGAGGTCCCTTCCTCAAAAGAACGCGAAAGAAATATGAGCCATGATATCCTATGCACAAAGCCGTGCTGACTGCTCCTTATGAAACCGTGTCTTTTCAAATGCATGCATATGTTATCTCTCAGAACCTTCTCAAGGAAATTACATGTCACAGTTGTTAAGCTAACGGGTCTATAGTTTAGAGGTTCTTCTTCACCGCCCTCCTTGAACAAGGGCACAATATTCACGACCCTTTAGTCTTCTGGGACCTCCCCCATGGACAGGGGTGATGGAAAAAGATCAGCCAGGGCCCCCGCAATATCTTCTCTCGCCTCTTGCTGTGTTCTTGGATGCACCTGTTCAGGACCAGGAGATCTAGAGAAATCCTGCATTGTCTGAAAAATATGTCTATTTCTTTCAGGTAGAATCACCAAAGTAAGGGCAAGTGACTTCACGAAGGTTAACATAATAAATTAAAGATTATATTAATCATAGGAAGTGAGCTCAGGAGAATTTTAGACATGGTGGCAACCAGAGAATTCTCAGAAATTTGTTTGTGTGGAGTTTGCATATTCTCCCCATGTCTGCGTGGGATTCCTCTGGGTGCTCCGGTTTCCTCCCACAGTCCAAAGAATTACAGGTTAGGTGAATTGGCCATGCTTATTTGTGCAAAGTGTTCAGGGTTGTGTAGATTAGGTCGCAAAATGTAGAATTGGATGGGAATGGGTCTGGGTGGTTACTCTTCGGAGGGGCAGGATGGACTTGCTGAACCAAAAGGCCTTTTCCGCACTGTGGGCTTTTAATGATTCTGTGAAAGAAGAACACAAAGACTACATATATCTACAATCTGTATTCCAAAGAAAACAAAATAAAAGCAGTGTCAAATGTGGAATTTTGTAATCAGGAGAGGAGAGGTTATTGAGGAGAACAGGGAAATGGCCAAGAAAATAACCAGTTCCTTTGTATCTGTTATCAAGGAGGAAGATCCATAAAATTGCTGAGTAATACCAATGATCACATGGAACTTGTGGAACTAAAGACATAAAGTCAATTCATATCAGTAACAAGGTAGTAGTTGAAGGCTAGCATAGTAGTATTGTCGCTGGATTGAGCATTGCTAAGTTGATGAGCCAGTTGTACTTCGTATCAAAATATTAGAAATAAATCAGCAATAGACGCATTTGTTGTGCTGTCGATGACTGTTTTATTTTCCTGTACATTCTGCAGAGGCTGGAAGTTAGTAAATGTGTTCCAAGCACTGGAGATAAATGGAAGGGATTCAAGCATCTGCAAAGGGAAGAAGAGATGGTGTGGAGAACTGCAGACCAATTAACTTGGCATCTGTAGGTAAACTGATGGAACCTATTATGTAGGATCTGATATTGGATATTGAGAAATTAACAGCAACATTGGAGAGAATCAGTATGCACTGGCAGAGTCTGACAGAGTCTTCATATTTGACAAACTTCAGAATGATTTGAACTTGTTTATTGCAAAATAGAAATGGCGTATTTCGATTTTCAGAAGGCTTTTTTTTAATAAGAACTCATGCAGTGAATTCATAAATAAAGTAATGCAAATGGTAATTGGAGGAATATATAAAAGTGAAAAGTTAAAGTCAGGTTCGCCTTCATTTAAGAGAATCAGAACATTGTTGGAAGGTCATGTTGAAGCAGTTTCACAGCTTGCTAATGAAACTGTACACAGAGTATTGAGTCCAGTATTGGTGACCCAATCTGAGAAAGAATATAATGCCCACGGAGGGTGTGCAATGGATATTCTCCAGATTTATCCCTCAGGTGGCGATATTGCCTTATGTGGAAACTCGGCCTGTGTTCTTTACAGTTTCAAAGAATGAGAGATGATCATAGTGAAATTTAGAGACGTCACTGAACACATGACAAGGTGGAAATAAACAGGATTTTTCTCTGGCTGTCTACTCTATATTTAAGGCAAATTATTGCAGGCAAATGATAGACCATTTCAGACTGCAATTAGAAGGTCATTCTTCATTTGAAGGGGACTGACGAACACAGCGACATGGAAAGCTGCTGGCAGGAAAGATTGAGGAGAATCCCCAAATATACTACAGGTAGGTCAAGTGGAGCAGAATAACCAGGGAAAAGGTAGGACTTATTAGTAATTTGCCAAGTTGTTTCCAAATCAACTTAGTGGTAGGAGACAGAAGGTCTGCTGGTAGAAATCTGTTTGCTTGACTGGAGATCAGTATCCAATCGTGTACCACAGGGATCAGCGCTGTGTCCCCATTTTATTTGTGATTCGGAGATGCCAGTGTTGGACTGGCTTGGGCAAAGTTAAAAAATTACAGAACACTCGATGGTAATCCAACTGTTTATTTAAGCACGACATTTCGAAGAGCATAATCACGCGATGAAGAAGCAGCGCTGCGAAAGCTAGTGCTTAAGAATAAAACTGTTGGATTATAACCCGTTGTTGTGTGACTTTTAACCTTATTGTTTGTAGCATTCATAAATGATGCAGCTGTGAATTTTGGGGGGTGGGGGGGGGTTAGGGTGAGTGTGATAAATCAGTTTGCGTTTGACACAAAGTTTGGCTGGTTGGTTGGCAGTGAGGAGGAAGGCCTTATATTACAGGAAGATACAGATGGAATGATCAAATGGGTGGAACAATGGCCAATGGAATGTAACCCTGATAAATATGAGGTGATGTACTTTGGAAGAAGGAACCAGACAGGGGAGGATTCAATGAATAGCAGCACACTAGTAAGCTCAGAGGGTTCTGGAAACATCCCTGAATGTGATTAAACAAGTTAATGCACAAGTTGACAAAGCATAGCGACCATAAACATAGCCTTTATTCATGGGAGCACAGATTACAAGAGCTATGTGGAACTTTGGTAAGGCCAAATGGAATACTATGTACAGTTCTGGGAGCCACAAAACAGGAAGTATGTGATTGCACTGGAGAGGGTGCAGTAGAGATTCACCAGGATGTTCCCTTGGATGGAGTAAATCTGCTCGGATCGTTTACTTTGAAGCATTGAAGGCTAAGAGGGACGTTCTTCAGAAGGATAAGATTACCAGGGGCATCGACAGCATGGATAGGCAGCAGCTGTTCCTTTCAGTCAAAGGGCGAAGAACAAGAGAGTACCATGTTAAAGTGAAGGGTTTGATGTTTAGTGAGGATTTGACGATTGTTTTTCATCCAGAGCCTGTTGGGGTCATGAATGCACTTCCTGAGAGGGCAGGTAACCTCACAACCGTTAATAAATACGTGGTCGTGCCCTTGAAGTGCCATAATATACATGGCTATGGGCCTCATTTTGGAAAGTGGAACTAATGTAGATCGTACTGTATTTATGACAGTACAGAGCCAGTGCTTCTGTGATTGTATGGGTTTGACGGTCAATCATTGAGCAGCATAAGACATGAATTGATGAGCTTCTGAAGAATGTATTAACTAGGGTTATAAAAGTGAACTTGCCTCCATGAGCTAGAACAAGGAATGCTAAAAGTATCTAATAGCCTGCTCCCTTCCTGATATTTCTGTGCAATCTGTGGGAAAGCTCTGTCATTGTTCTCACAAGCTCTCAAACTTTAAGAAGGCAGCATCTGTCTGGTCGACAGGACTGTGTTTCCCGTTCCCTTTTCCAAAACCAAGCTTGTTGCCGTGTTCTGTCTGGTTTTATCCTTTAAGAACTCAGAACAATTTGATACAATTGAGTGTCTTGCTTGGCTACTTCAGAGACCATTGTAGAGTTTATTAAATGTCTGTGTGTCTGGAGACACTTGTAGGCCAGACCAGGAAGCACGGGAGATTCACTTCCTGAAAGGACATTGGGGAAGGAACAGATGTTTACAATGGACATTAGATTGAAGGCCAATATTACTGGCACCAGATTTTATGTCTCGATATTTTGTGAATTGTTCTTAACTTCCACCAGCTGCCAGAGCATTATCCCGGTCTGGATCAGTAATCCAGTGACATTTGCACAACAGCACCATCTCCACATGGGGACCTATCGGAAACCAGACTGAGCACATTATTTCTGTGCTGTATGACAGCTCTGTCAAAAAGAACTCCCACCAATGTGATAATCGTGAAGGGACTGAAGGCGTGGTAAATGGTCAGACTGTAGTCATTCCCTTGTTGTGGGACTGGATATTGTTGAGGAACTTTCCAGTTGGCCAGGCAGATGTCGGAGTTGGAGCTGGATTGAAAAAACTTCACCAGCGACACAGCTTGTTGTGCAGCACAATCTTCATTCCTATTGCGGGAATGGTGTCCGGGTCCATTGCCGTTGTCATATCTACTGTGATCAGCCGTTTCTTCATGTCACGTGCAGCGAATCGATTTGGTTGAAGACTGGCATCTGTGATTCTGTGGGCATCATGAGGAGGGTGAGGTGGATTATCAACTCAACACATCTGGCTCAGGATGGTGCAAATACTACAACCTTGTCTTGTACACTGATGTGCAGGACTAGGGATATTTGTGAAGTTCTCTCCTCCTGTAAGTTGTTTAATAGTCCATCGACATTGATGACTGAATGTGGCTTGACTGCAGAGTTTCCATCATATCAGTTTGTCTTGTGATCATTTCCCCCTCTCCACAAGAAGGTAGTTCTGCTATTTTTCATGTAACCAGTCAAGTGTGGTAGCTTTAATGGGTTGTCATCAGGTTTAGATACACATGGTTCTGACTCTGGCATGTTCACCCAAACTCGGCACTGAACCATCACACGGGTTGATGATAATGGTAGACTGATGGATTATCCTGGGGTAAAAGTTATGGATTGTGTTTGAATGCAATTCTGTTGCGGCTGCTGCTGAGATCTACAGCATCACATGATAACCCAGTGTGAGCTGCAATATCTGTAATCAATTCGACTGACTTTCCCCCAGTTCACACCAAGACCCATTCACCCATCAGCCCTGTACTCAGTGACCTAACCTGGTTTCTGATGTGAGAGCACATCCAGTTTCATGATCCCATTCTGCTGAGGATCTCACCCTGATGTCACGCTTCCAATTTGTTGCATTACTCAGATACTTTAACGTATTAATCTGAATCATTTTCTTTCCAGTAATACCATCTTCTATGTTTGACGTAAATGTTTTTTCCTCTGTTTTTCTCCCTGACCATGATTAAGACCTCTGTCGTGTCAGTGATGCCAGCTTTATGTCGTTTCAGAGCCAATGAACATGTGCACTTTGCGTTTTTGTTCACTTCCCAATGTACAGCGCTCTGTGCTGGACAGGGCTTTTGAGCAGATTTAACACACATCTTTGAATAATGTTGAAAAACACAAATTGTTGAAGAAACTGAGCAGGTCCAGTGGACACTTCTTCATAACTGAAAAGAATTGGAAACTGGGCATTTTAGTTCCTTGCCAGAGGTGGGGGCTAGGTGACAGGGAACTGGGGGTGTGACAACAGATGGACAGGCTTTTAGCTGTGGTGAACGAGAACATGATATAAAATGAGGTTAAATTAAGATGAGAATGGGGATAGGTTTTCTCTCTATTGAGTGCAAGATAAAGAAAACACAACCACATAAAGTCATATGGAGGCCAGGAGGGAGAATGTTGAAGATGTAGAATTACATAGATCTGGCCTGAGATGTATTTTCACTGTAGAAATCATCACAGGAATCAGACAAAGGAATTCAGGTGCTTGTTGGCTTATTGGCACTAGTAAGATTTTCATGCTGCCTTAGTATTGTAACATAAAGAAGAAAGCAAATGACAGTACGAAGTTTGGGCTGAGGGCTGTTTACCCGTCACTTTTAACATTGTTTCAAATTTACAGTGCTTAACTTGCAATGCTTGTTCTTGAAGTTAGTATCAGATGGAGAATAGGAGGTTGAGGGGTGACATCATAGAAATTTACAAAATCAGGGGAGGCATGGTCAGGGTGAAAAGCCAAGATATTTTCCATGGGATAGGAAAATTAAATCATTGAGTCATTGGTTTATGGGGAAAGAGGGGAGATTTGAAAGGGAGGAAGAGGAAACTTTTTTTTAACACAGAGGGTGATGTGTTTATGGAATGAGCTGCCAGAGGAAGACTGGCAGATGCAGGTAAGCTCCAACATTTAAAAGACATTTGGACAAACATATAAATGCGAACTGTTTAGAGGCAAATTTGCCAAATGCAAGCTGATGGGACTAGTTTCGTTTGGAAAATCTGGCCGGAATGGACAAGTTGGATCAAAGATTGTGTTTGCATGCAATATGATTGTATGAATATAGAAAGTGAAGGAAAGGGAAGAAAAGATGTGATGTAAGCAAATAGGCAAGAAATATAAAAACCAGCAGCACGAGCTTTTCCATGTATGCAAGAAGCGTTCAAGAGGTGTGTGTGATCTTTGGTATAAAGGAAGTCAGGAAAGTATATTGAGGACATTTGGAGGGTGTGACTGGGGAACTGGATACAGGGAACAGACAGATAATTTACACCAGTATTTTACATCGTTTCTCACAGGGGAAGGTGCTGTAAATATTTCTATGATATTAACAAAATAATAATAGGAGGGAAGCTGTCTCTAACAGAAGGAACAAGGCATTTCTCAAACAGGTAAGACCAAGGGTAAATAGGTCATCAGCAATTCATAGCTGGTTTTATAAGAAGTGGTCTC
This sequence comes from Hemiscyllium ocellatum, assembly GCF_020745735.1. Classification (NCBI taxonomy): domain Eukaryota; kingdom Metazoa; phylum Chordata; class Chondrichthyes; order Orectolobiformes; family Hemiscylliidae; genus Hemiscyllium; species Hemiscyllium ocellatum. Next base: position 34,449 of record NW_026868128.1, on the reverse strand, counting down.
AGAGTGGCTGGTGGCACTGTGTGAAATATTCCATAACTCTCTGGATTAAAGGAGTGATCCAGTGAAACTGGAGACCCTCCAATGTGGCGCCTGTCTTCAAGAAACAAGTGAGACTGAAAGAAGGAACCACTTAGCCTAACCATTATTGCTGGGAATCTGTGAGACTCTGTTATTAAGGAAGGGACTGCAGAGCATTTAGAAAAGCTTCACACAGAGTCAGCATGGTCTTGTTTAAGGCGAACTACATTTTGCCTGTAAAGTCATGCAAAGTTTTTCTGGAAATCCATGAGAATGTAACAAGTGGCCTTGATAAAGGGGGACTGGTAGACATGAGGCTTTCCAGAGATTTTCCACAAGATATCACTAAATAAAGGTTCTTCGCAAGACAGAAGCTCATAGTATGGTGGATAATGCATTAGCATGGGATGACACTTGGTAAACACTTAGAAATCGGAGAGTCACGCCTCATCGAACTTTATGAAAAAAAGTATCTGCTGGAGTACCACAAATATCAGTCCGATGACAAGAGATGCTTGCAAGAGCTGCACTCAGCTCCTGACGGCGGGAGCTGAGTGCAATATACATTTGAATTTGACGATGACACTGACAACCATAAGGCAGGCTGTTATTAAATGGAGAGAACTCCCAAAAAATGAGCAGTACAACGGAGTGGTGTGTTTCTCTGTATGAAACAAAACGTCAGCATGTTGATGCGGAAATGTTGGTTCATTAGACTGGTCCCTGGAATGAAAGGATCGAACTATTCAATACATCAAAAATGCTGAAGCAATTATTCATTGTGGTTTAAATGAATAAGGGTGTCATTACTGAAACGGAGAAGATACAGGGGGGGCTTGACAAGGTCGATATTGAGAATGTGATTCCACACCATGGCAGAGTCTCGAAGTCAAGGATGTAGATACAGAATAAGGAATATCGATTTCAAACTGAGATGTAAAGAAATGTTTTCTTTCAGAAGGTAGTGAATGGCTGGAATTTCCTAACCCCGAGAGTTGTGAAGGTTGGGTCACTGATTGTATTTACAGATGGGTGGATTGGTTTGTGACATTTCAGCGAGTTGAGGGATGCAAGGGGTTAGCAGGAAAGTGGAGTTGAGCAGTGGAGTAGATCCACCATGTTCTTCTTGAATGACAGCGCAGGTTCCTATTTCTTACGTACTTATTTATGTTTTTGGAAAATAATTGACTATTTTCCTGGAAGTCATGATGCAAAATGTTGCATTCACAGACAGCAGAGGATTTGTCTGAGTTGACCTTGGGTGGGGCATGGGGGCTGTATTCAATGCGAATCTGGGCCTGGAACATGACCGACATCAGGAACAGAAGTGACTGAGAGGAGAAGCCTGAAAAGAGGGATTGGGGGAAGGGGGTCACTGACTGACCCAGCCTGGATTTTCCAATACATTTGCCAAACTACACCAAACCATCGAAGTGTCCTCAATCTGCTCCTGCACAGCAGGACCGAAGGGCTGAATGGAACATCAGCACATAGGGCTGACAGACACAACTGGGCCATTCGGCCCTTTGACATTATTCCCCCAGTCAATAAGGTTATGATTCATCTCATTGTGTTCCTAGCTGCACTTTTCTCTGATTTCACAATGATCCCTGATTCACCTGTCTATGGAAAATCAGACAAAGTCAGCCTCGATATAATATGAAGATTCACCCCTCCCAATCTTCTAGGTGAGAGAATTCCCACTTGAATGAATTCCCACTTCGTGAATTTCTCCTCGTTCCGGTTCTGACTGAGGTTGGAGGGTGTCACTGTTTTCATTTCTAGTCCCATTCCTCCACTGCTCACTACAAATTTTGAACGTAACCAGGTTGGCAATATTGCTGATGATAAAGGTCTAAGACTGGGTCAGGTTCAGTTATCAGAACAAGCCAGTTGGATTTCTTCAGTCCGCTACAAGTAATTAACAGAATTAACTGAGGAGTATGAGGGATATGTAGTTAGCACTGTCGCCGCTCATCACCAAGGAGCTGGGTTCAATTCCAGCCTTAGGTGAGTTTGAACATTCTTCACGTATCTGTGTGGATTCCCTCCTACTTCTCCAGTTTGCTCCCAGAGTACAGAGATGTGCAGTTTAGAGTGGATTGGCCATGCTTGATTGCCCTTTGTTGAGAGAGTATCCCCTTCATGGTAACCCCTGTCAGTGTGGGGGAGTTGAACCTGCGCTGCTGGCCTTCTCTGCATCACAAACCAGCCGTCCAGCCAACTGAGTGGGAGACAGTGTAACCGTTACAGACAGAAACAGGCACAGGCAAAGGGCAAGAGAAACTTTCATAACAAGGAAAATGGTGCAATTCAGATAACGGTCAAGATAACAGCTGAGGATAAAAAGTTCTCTGCTCAAAATTCTATTTCATAACAGGACAAGTGTTTAGAAGCAGTGTTTGGCTGAATACAATAAAGTGAGACAAAGTGAAATAGCCAGAATTACTAATTGTGATTGGATATAAAATAAGTGCATATTTTTGCAGGACCCAGGAGATTGAATGGCTGAAAGTTCCTGTACCTGAAAATGGGAATTCTTTGGAACACTACCTGGAATTCATATTAAAGTGTGTGCGTGTGTGTGAGGGAGAGAGAGAGACCGCACGGAGCTGGGTGGTGAGCTCAGACCATGCTCAGGCCTCCTCTGGGAAGAGAATAGACCCCCATACTAGCCCATCCACGAGGACCTCTGTGCCCCTGTTGAAAAATCGTGGTGTTAGTTCCCCTTATCTGCCATGCTCGGGGTCACCTGTGCAGGGTGGCTCCAAACTGTGTAAGTACAACAATGTGCCCATTGACCTTTGAAAGATGACACAAGTGTCAGTGATTATAGAATAGCCAAAGGTATCAGTCCGATGGTGAGTCCCTCCAGCCATGTTGGTTTGGAGAATTGGGGTGGCATTGAATGCGAGGAACACTATGAGATTGAGTGAGTAGTTAATGTGGTGAGTTCGATAAGATAGCACCATGAAGCTAGTTCAGTCTGGTACAGACAATCCCTCTGTCACACTCAATAAACATGTCACTGAGACAAACTATTGTTAGATTCAGCCCAATGAATTGAAGACTCTGATGAACCCACACCCAGTTACAAAGTTGCAGAACAAATGTTCATCTAAAACTCTCCCTCTTCTTTATTGACGCCAATATCCCCTTCACCTATCTTTCCTAGGAATACTGGCTCATGTTGCAGGATGTTGTCGAAATGTCTTCATTTCAGCATTCTGAAACCTGTGATCTTACATGAAATTGTCTCTCAATCTCTCTTTTGCTTTTCTCCCCAAAATCCATTTGATTGTTGGTAGTTAAACTGATATCCCCGCCATCTCTCTCTGGCAGGGACTAAGGAATACGGACTAGGCAATAAAGACTCTGTATCAGAGTGATCATGTAACTAGACGGGTAATTCAGAGGCACGGGCTGTGACTCCAAGGCAGTGTTTAAAATCCTACCACAGTCGATGACAGAGCTTAAATTCGAATGACAAAAATTGGAATGAAACCTAATTTCACTCATGGCAACCAAAAACCGTTAAGATTTATTTTCATTATTTCACTGATAGTCTTTGCTAAAGAAACTTAACATTATTACCCAATCTGAACTCAATGTGACTTCAGACCCACAACAACATTGTTGGCTCCATTTTGTCTTGACAAATGGCCGTGTAGTCAAGGACAATAAGTGATGGACAAAAAAATGCTGCCCTTGCCCGTGATGCTGGCATCCCGAGAAACAACAGCATGAAAGGTGAAAATAAACCAAGGTGCGAGAGATCGAAAATAAAATTCTCCAGCGTCTGAAAGTGTTGGAGAATCTCAGCAGGTATGGCAGCCTCTGTCAGGACAAATGCAGATAACGGTTTGAGTCCAGTGACCCTGTTTCACAACTGAAGGCAAACTGGGAAATAATATTATTTATCCTGGTATCATGGATGGTTAGGTTGGAGAGAGAGGTGGGGGCCAGGTGTAAATTGAATGGATGGAAAAATGGCCAGAAAAAGAGAGGAAAAGAAATAAAAAATAAGCAAAGGGATTGCTGATGATGAACTGAAAGGAAAACAAAATAGGAAGTTATTCTCACATTTCCTCGTTTTCCCATATTCCTGAATATTGCATCCATTTAGATTTGTCCCTTTTTAAAGTGAGTTAGGTTCCCTGTACCTCTCTCCTCTGAGTGTGATGATCAAATGCATTAGCAATACTGGTGCTGTCCTTGTAGTTGCTGAGATGCAGAGAAAGGTAAAGTTACACTGTCAACTACTTCTTTGGAGAGAGAAACTGTTAGTGTGGGATTGTGCAGAGATGCAACAGCTTTCTCAGCCAGGAAGAGAAACTCAGGAGTAGAAATAGTTTTCAACACTGAGCGCGTCCACGTTCCGTGTGGGGAATTGACTTGTTCCTGTCATTGCAAAATCAATGAAGTTTCTGGGGATGCTTATCTCGGGTTTGTATTGTCAGCTGCTGGGTCTGGTGACCCCACTCTATACTCTGCATTGACTGAGTGTCTGGGTCCATGGTAAACAAATGGAGATGAGGCTCCACAGAAGGGAAGCTCTATAAATAGGGAGGTGCAGGACAGTGCATTATCTTTCCTTGGATTTCCCGGGACATTTCTCTAAGTTGGACCAGGTGTCAGGTATGAAACCAAAATTGCGGTGGTCACTGAGCTGTGTCCCCTCCTTCAGTATACTGTGTAGCCTCACATCAGTAACAGGACTGTGCTGATGTTCACCATGAATTAAACTGGATTAATTCTGGAACTTTCCAGGCAGGAGTGAGTAGCATATCCATCATCACTGGAGTGCAGTCCTCCGATATATTCACTGGCTGACAGAACCCATCTGTCTGCTGAGAGTAATATATTTTGTCCATCTCCCTGAGGAAAATACAGAAAGAAACTTCCAGAAATACAGGGGAACAGAGTGACTGGTGACAATGGGAACAGCAGGAAATCAGAATTAATAAAAGGTACGTCTTTCAAAACCTCACTGAATTTAAGGCTGGTATATTGCTGCATCTGATGAGCTACATCCCAGAGTATTGAGGAGGTGGCAGTAGAGCTAGTGAAAGAATTACTGATTATTCTTCAAAGCTGGTTAGATTCTGGAAAGGATCCTCCAGACTGGAAAGCAGCGATTGTAAACCTAAATATTTAAAACAGGACGGAGAGAGCAAACAACAAACTAAACAGTGGTTAGCTTGATGTAAGCTGTAAGAAAAACATTGGAACCTTTTGTAAGGAATGTGACAACTAGACACTTAGGAAATAATGTCATGATTCGGAAGAGTCAATCTAGATTCAGGAAGGGGAAATGATCTTGATCTTTGATAAACCTGCTGGATATTGTGGAGGTTGTCCGTTGTGACATCGACAATTGAGAACCAGTAGAAATGAAGTATTTGAATTTTCAAAAGACGGTTGACATGATTGAATAGAGGTGAGTAGAGAATGTTAGAGTCCATGGGTAGGTAGGGGTGGAATACACCGAATGTATTAAAAGTTGGATAATCGAGGGAATGGAGAGAGTAGTATAATTATCTGGAGTGAAGGCTTTGGGGTATCAGAAGGATCAGTGTTTGGCCAATAGCTCTTTGCAAGATATTTCAGATATGAACAACAAATATCATCATTCACGTTTATGTTCATTAAATAGTGAGAGGTTGGGAAATGCTGTTGTTGAAACAGACCTGGATGTGCTTGGTCATAAGTCACAAATAGATTTTTTACACAGCAGGAAGTAAATGATATGTGGCTGGTCATGCAAAATGATTAAAGTATCAGAGTAAATGTATCTTTCCCAATGATAGTGTTTTGTTGAGAGACTGTTAGATGTATTGTGTACAGGTTTAATCAGCAAAGGGGTTTCACCAGACTAAACCCTGGCATGATGTTACCATGAGGAGAATGTGAAGAAACTTGTGCTTAATAAAGTGTGTTAAGGTGTTTGTGAGTTTATATTTAAAAAAGTGCTAAAGCGCATTGAATGTTGAAGATACAAAATTGCCTTATTAGACCAATTAAAGGAATGCCCAGGCAAATTCACATTTACTATGTATTGGAGTGCAAATATAACCACGATAAACATATTGGCTGGTGCCTGTTCTAGTCGAGGAGAGATCTGCACGGTAACTGCATGTAGATTATGGTTTTTGAGGGTAGTGGTGGTGCGAGGTTCAGCCGGTTACAGTATTGTAAATGGACAACGCAGCAGAATCATCTAGCCTGCGATAAGAAAACATGCATCATTCTCCCTCAATACTAACTTCTCGAGAGCAATGGGTGATGGGAAATGTGATCAAGAACCAATGGTGCCAAAATTCAATCCAGTCCAGTAGTTGTGTGAACTGTAGGAACCATACTGAAAGGGGTTAAATGGAGCTGTTTGTTCAGTGACTGTGATCGATGCTAGTCTCCATGGATCACAGTTGTGTCACTGGATGTTTTCCGTCTCCTATTAGTAAGGGGCCTCTTGCAATGGTTTATGCCATTGTAGCAGCAGATGTACCAACTCCAACGCTCAAAGGGATTAGCAGCTGCAGAGACAGATAAAGGAGATTTAAACATCTGAGAATAGTCTGGAATGATCCATTAATGGATCAGAATCTGAGAACATTAGACTGGAATGCTGCAACAATGGACAGGAGTTTATCCTGGGGTCTTTACTATTTTTCCTCGTCTTGGTCAACATTACCATATCGGATATGGGTGCACTGCTGATTATCCAGGCGGGTTACTATCCTATCCTCGCTATTGTTGGTGTTCCTGGTAAGTTTCTTCATCTCTATCCATTTATTAATCTCTTCAAACATGGCGAACTTCGTTACTATTTCTGTTATCTATATTTGTCAAAGACAGAAACTATTGTCTTCAGTTTCAAACGCAAATTCCATTGATTACCCCCAAATTTCAGAACCGCCCACACACCCGCCCTCACAAACATCTGAGAACGAGACTGTTCACAATACCGAATTTAAATAAATGAAATTCATTTATGTCTCGGTATTCTGTCCATCACAAAACCTATCCACTACCAGCTCGATTATATGCCCAGTCACAATCTTGGCTTCAACGCTGACGCTTTATAAACCATTATCTATGCTTTGGTAAAATTCAGACATTATCGTTACACCTCTCCTTTAAGCACTCTTTCAGTTGCAAATATTTCGATTGCAACTTTGTTCTTGTCTCTAAAATAACTTCATGACAGAAACACGCTGTCAGCGCAGTAATGTCAGAAGAAATGTAATTCAGATGCACAGGCTATTACACAGAAAGATGCTATTCCACATCCTACCACAGACAATGTCAGAAAGTAAATACAAAAGACAGGAATTGGAAATAAAAACCATAACACTTCCAGCATTTTGTCCATACGTTTATCTATTTCACTGATGTCCTTTGTTAAATAGAACTTGTGTTTATTATCTGGTCTGGCTTCAGATTTATGTGAGTCCCACAGCAATGTGATTGCTTCTGTACTGCCTGAAAGAATGACCTCACAGTAAATAACAGAAGATGCTGCCCCTGCCAGTGATGCAGACATTCCAAGTAATAACAAAATTAAAGGTTAAATAAAGCAAAGAATCATGCAATAGATCAGAAACAATAAAGAACGAGAAAGTGCCAGACAAACTGAGCAGATTTGGCAGCCTCCTCGGGTCGAGAGAAAAATAGAATTGACAATTCGATTCTAATGACCATACATCAGAACTGAACACAGTTGGGAAATAGCGTGATTGATGTTGGTGACACCGACATCTGTGTGAAATGGAGAAGGACTGCGTTGAATAGATGGAGAAAGAGAGAGATAGAGAGAAAGAAGCAAAGAGATTGTTGATGATCAGCTGGGATGGAAATAAAAAATGAAATTAAACCTTACTTATGTTTCTCCTGTTCCCATATTACTGATAATAATGACCATGTAAGGTATATGTCACAGTCCCTGTTTAAAGATTTTATGTCTGTTTTTCTCTTTTCCCTGAGTGTGATCAGCTTCTTTTATGTATTAATGGGATGCTGGGCCAATATTTAAATCCCTTTCCTCATTGTCCTTGAGAAGGTGTTGATGAGCTGCCTTCCTGACCCACTGCAATCCGTGGGCTGTAAGTAGTCAGTGCTGAGGTCCATGTGGTTTCATTTCTTTGAGGCTTTGTAGTGGCTGACATAACTGAGTGGCGGGTTTGGCTATTTCAAACTGCAACTGAGAGTTAACCACATTTCTGTGGAGTTACATGTAAGCCCGACCAGCTGAAGAAGGTAGATTACCTTTCCTGAAGGGTATGAGGGTGCCAGCTAGGACAATCGACAATGGTTTCATTGTTTCATTTGATTCTTAATTGCTGATATTTTATTGAATTCAGTTTCCAACATTAGCCGTTGTGGGATTCGGATCCGGTGTCTGGGTCATTACCTGATTCCCTGGATTCATACTCAGAGATAATACAGCTGGATCATCGCCTCCTCAGTATCTCCAATCAACTCCAATGGCAACAGTGATGTTGTTGTTGGTGTGACTTTGCTTCATAAGGCAAATAAATGATTGGCAAAAAATGCCATCCATCTCATTTTGTATTTATGAGAAGGCGAGATGATGGGAAGTGCTCTTGGTGAAAAGGAGCTGGATGTCCTTGATCATGAGGCACTAACAGAATCCCTACAGAGCAATCGGGTACTGGCAGGTGGGACTAGATTGGATTGGGAAATCTGCTCGGCATGGATGGGTCGGTCCGAAGGATCTGTTTCCATGTTGTACACCTCTATGACTCGATGACTCAGCAAGTAATCAGCACAATAATGAGTAGTATCGTTCATTACAAAATGATTAAAGTATTAGAGTGAAGACACCGTCCTGCAATTGTGGAGTGTACTTGAGACACTATTTTCTTTCATTTATAATCAATGATCTCCTTGCTTCAGAGAGACGGTGTAATGGAGTTTCACCAGACAATTCCCTGCAGTGAAGGTACCATGAGGAGAGTGTGAAGGAAATAAGTGTTTAATCTGTAACGCTACAAAAAGAATAAAAACGTGATTGCATTAACACTGGAGTGTTATCAATCAACTCTCATTATTTTCAAAACAAAACACGGATAGCATTAGATATACCATGTTTTCCATGATATGCGTCTTCACATTTGGACAAATATATAGATAGAAAAGGTTTAGAAGGATATGGACCAAACGCAGGAAATGGGGTTAGTATGGATGGACATTTTGATCAGCATGAACCACTTTGTGCTAATGGGCTTGTCTCTGTGCTATAGGGTTCTATGACTGTATGATAGTTTACAGAGCTCTATGGAGCCCCCATGTTGGTTGAGAGAGAGCGCCAGGTTCTGTATGAACTCTCACCGTCTGGATGTACAGTTGGTGTGTGACCTTGCGTTGAACGTCATGTTGTTCACAAATCTGTCATCAGCTTCACTCTGACAGTATTAGCTATTCCCACCAGCTTCTGACCTCCATACAGAACGCGAGCTTGTCTTCTCTGCCACAAATCAATCCTTCTTTTTTGCTAAAAGCTGTTCATTGGCTCAAGTAAACTCTGTCCTTGATGTTTTTCAGGGCATCAGTAAAACGGGGTCAGGCTATGATCAGTCTGGTTTGGTACAGACATGAAAGGGATTTTCAGAGGCCTTTTATTTAGATGGACCCAATAGCCAGCACGAGCCAAACTAACGTAGTTTACAAAATACCATGCAAGGACTGCACAAAACACTATATAGGACAAACAGGAAGACAGCTAACAATCCGCATCCATGTACATCAGCTAGCCACAAAACGAAACGACCAGCTATCCCTAGTAGCCATACACTCAGACAACCAGGAACATGAATTTGACTGGGAAAACACCACTATCATAGGACAAGCCAGACACAGAACAGCCAGGGAATTCCTAGAGGCATGCCATTCATCCACAAACTCCATCAATAGACACATGGACCTGGACCCCATACACAAACCACTACAGCTGAAACTGACACCCGGAAGCGGCAAGAACATCCATCAACAGACACATCGACCTGGACCCCACATACAAACTACTACAGCTGAAACTGACACCCGGAAGCGGCAAGAACAAACCACTATAAATACCGGAAGAAACATCAAAGCAGCGCTTCACAGGAAGCTCCAATAGCACTGATGATGTTCCCTAGCCAGGGAACGAAACGTTTGCAGCAAAAACTTCCAGCTCGGCGAACAGAACCACAACAACAGATGTAAACAGATGAAACTACAGACCAAAGTGGTCATGCTTTTGAAGTGACTTGGATAATGAACGGGGAGTTGTCAGCTCTTTTAGCTGAGCGAGCTGAGTTGATTTGAGCTGAGCAGTATTCAGTTGAGTCTTAAACTGGGAAGTTCAACTGGGAGATGTGTGGAAACTCTGTCTCTTTTCTGCCATTTAGCTTCAACCTGGAAACATGCATTCCATTAAGACGTTATTTCAAGTGAGTTTGATTATTGGGACTATTGTGTGTATTTGGAATAGCATAATTAAGTCTAGCTGGATCAGTTGAATTCTGTAGGGGTTCCTTATTCTGTTCTTTGTGTTTCATTGTGTAATTTTGTGAATAGCGTTTTTCTCTGATTTAAAATCTAGTAGTCACCCGAGCTAAATTACTCCGGGTAATTTTCATTGGGTAATTACCAAAACAAACTGCCAAGTTATGCTCTGGGCTGCTTGCTTAAGAACGTTTTGAGTGGTCTAGCCTCGTCCATAAGAGATTGGGTCTCATTGCTAGATTTTCAATAGCGAGTAGCAGGGGCTCGTGCCTTTAGTTCGGGTATTCTTTTGACTGGGTTGACAAAGCTTCGAATAGTAATGGTTATTTCAGTCGCCAAACGTTTCCTAGGTATGCATGCAGTGACTTTGGATATTTTACGAAAAGTGAATAAGACCAATTTGCAAGAATTAGCAGAGAAGCTGGAATCGGAACTGACTGCTTCTGTGAGGAAAGGAGAGGTAATTACAGCAGTAGCTCGTCAATTAAACTTGCTGGAGAAACCATCAGAATCTGTAGAGATGGCAAGAATTCAATTGCAAATGAAACACCTTGAGTTAGCGGCGAGACATAAGGAAAGGGCAGCCAAAGTGGAACATTTAACTTTCGATAAAATGCAGAAGAAGGGGGAAAAGAGAGAGCAGCAGAACAGAGAGTAAAAAGAAAGAATGGCAAAAGAGAAAGCAGCAGGGGAGAGAGAAAGAGAGAGCTTTTGAATAGCAAAAACTGACACTTAAAAAGGGAAGTCAGTGTTAAACACTGGAGATAACGACTGAGGGTGCGCTTAGTGAGGAAGAGAGTGCAGATGAGCAACCCCTGGTAGTCAGAAGCCTAGTGAGAATTGGTTTGCTCATGTTCAAGCATTGCCTCAACTTGATGAGAAGAATATGATGACCTTTTCGTCTCAATTGAAAAGTTGGCTCAACAAATGCAGTGGCCAGAGGCAATGTGGGTTTTGTTGATCCAAACGAAACTTGTAGGTAGGACTGGTGAGGTAATCACATTCCTATCAGAGGAGGTATCTGGGGAGTCTGAAGAGCTTAAAAAAAACATTAAGTCAACATACGCAACTTTTCAGTAATCTAATGAGGATCCTGGCCAAACCTACACTGAGTTTCTAAGGATCAAACAGACTAATTTCGATAGTTGGATAAGAGCTTTAAAATTAAGGCAAAGCTATATTGCCCCTAGAGAGGTTAGTATTTGGAGGAATTCAAAACTTCACTCCCTGTAGTAGTGCAGACTCAGGTGGAAGAGCAAAGAGTGTAAACAGCAAGGTTAGCTGCTGAAATGGCTGATGATTATGAACTGGTCCATAAACTTGATTTGCTTTCCAGAACCAGTGCTGATCTCTGAGGGACAGAAATTGGAGCAAAGAGATATCCTCACGTGCAAAAGGGAAAGCTAGATCACAGTGTAAAACGTAAGGATAATTTACCACGGTAATAAAGAAAACCTGGAGAGGGACAAAGAAGTTTAAATACTATGGTGTTTTCATTGTAATTAAGATGGCCACACAAATTCACAGTGTTGGTGAGCTAGGAGAAAACCAGCTGTAGGATAACAAGACAAGCCTGGATGTTTCGTTGAACTAGTAACAAAAAGCATAGGGGGAGTTAGGCAACTGCCTCAGAGTGTACAAGATGATCAGTGGACATGCTAAATCTGCGTAAAAAAATCTACATGGAAGGGGTAAAGTTTATTCACATAGGCCAGGAGTAATTGGTAAGGAGGTTCCAATATTAATTGATGCAGGATATTTTCAGTCTGTGATGCTGATGGGTGAGGCTTTATGAACACTTGAAAGACTATTGCCAGAAAATGTGCTGGGAACAGGAATTCATAGTGAGGCAAAAAAAAAATGCTCAGTTATGTAAAGTGAGGCTAGAGAGTCCAGACAAGAGTGTAGAATGTGTGGTCGGAGTACTGGACCCCTAACTCTCAGCTCCAGGAATAAAATTTGTCTTTGCAAATAATATAGCTGATTCACTGGTAGGCGTGCTGCCTACTCTAGTTGAAAAGCCAGTGGAGATGCAGGCAACTGAAGACCTGGAGAATGTTTATCCAGGAATTTTCCCTGATTACGTCATCAGAAGATCACAAATGCACAGGATGAAGCGGGATAAAGGCAGAGATAAGGAAGCTGACACAGAGTTATCTGAAAGTTTTTTTTTGACCAGATAAGTGGAACAGAAGGAGCAAGTATGAAAACATGAAAGTATTTTAGCTCTGCTAAGGTGATTGAATTAAGCAGAAAAATGAGGAGTTACAAATGTTATATATATAAAAAAACATTTAGCAAGAAAGAGAATGAATGCATTCCTGTGTGTTATTACTCCACAAATGATGTCTTAATGTGGATATGGAGATCAGCGTACATTGAAGCAGATCAGACGTGGACAGAAATTTTCAAATTGTTTTTCCTGTTGGGTATACAAAGGAGGTGCTGCGAGTGGCACATGAGCTACCACTTGGAGATCATTTCGGGGTTAGGACATTACAGGCTGGAATACAAAGATACTTTCACTGGCCTGGACTACAAAAAGATGTAGTTGAATTTTGCCAGATATCTCAAACATGTCACACAGACAGTAATAAACCTGTAACTTTAATACCTATTCCAACATTTGAGGAACCTTTCGCAAGAGTTTTGATAGTCTGTGTAGGCCCCTACCTCAACCAAAAAGTGGAAATAAGTATTTATTAACAATAATGAATGTGTCGACTAGATTTCCAGGGACGACCCATTATGCAGCATCACAGCTAAAAGAGTTGTAGAAAAATGCTTATTTTTTTACTAGGTACGGGCTACCAATAGAGATCCAGACAGATCAAACCTCACATCCGAACTATTCAAGGAGATGATGGATAACTTGGGAATAAAGCAATTCAAATTTACTGCGTACTATTTGGAATCACAGGGAGCATGAGAGAGATGGCATCAAACGCTGAAGACCATGTTGAGGTTTTATGGTCAGGATTATCCAGATGATTGTGATCAGGAAATTCCTTTTGAACTATTTGTGATCACAGGTGCACAGAATGAATCGACCAAATTCAGTCTATTTAAATTTATTTGTGGGCATAAAGTAAAAGGACCATTAACATTGGTTAAGGAGAAATTAATAGGTCAGAATTCAAAGACCATCCATTTGGATGATGTGTCAAATTTTAGGGAATGATTAAATAGAGCTGGAGAGTTGGGTCGACAGCATTTAAAAGTATTGCAGCATACAATGAAACAGGAAGTGGATGAGGAATCATAAATTGGCAATTTTGCAATTGGGAGTAAAGTATTGGTGTTACTTCCTGTAACAGTTGGACCTTGAAAAGCAAGTTTTGGCGTACCTTATCAAGTTGGGAAGAAATTGAATGAGGTGAACTATTTGATACGGACTCCAGACAGGATGAGATCTCACGGAGTGTGTCATGTGAATACGCTCAAAAGGTATTTTGATCGGGAAGGAAAGCAAGAGGAGAAGGTGTTAATGATTACAGCACAGAAGGAAGAACCAAGTTCAGAGGATTCTGAATTGGACATTCCACAAATCAAATTGGAGAATGAGGAAGTTGTCAAAAATTGGGATAAATTATTGAGTTACCTTACACAAGAAAAGAAAAGTGACCTGAAAGAGTTTTTATTATCTTGTGGAGAGATATGCGGCAATAAACTGGGAAGTCCGAACATAATTGTGCATGATGTAGACACAGGAGATGCTGTTCTGATTAAGCAACATCCTTATGGGCATGACTCTCCAAAATTGGCACAGGTTCAGAAGGAGATAGAGCGCACACTCCAATATGTCATAATCGAAGTGAGTTACAGTGACTGGAGTTCACATATAGTCATGGTACCAAAGCCAGATGGTACCCAACGGTCATGTGTGGACTATCACAAAGTCAATGCCGTTACAAAGACTGATGCAGATCCAATTCCATGTTTGGAGAACTGTGTCGAAAAAGTGGGAGAAGCTACTTACATTTCTAAGTTGGATTTGCTCAGAGGCTACTGGCAAGGACCTCTGTCAGAGAAAGCAAAGGCAATTTCAGCTTTCATAACGCCAAATGGACAGTTCAAATTGTGGCATTTTGTATGAAAAGCGATCCAGCCACATTTCAGAGACTGATAATAAGGTCATTGCCTGATTACCCAAATGTGTGGTCTACGTTGATGACCTGATGATTTTTAGTCACTCATGGAAGGAACATTTAGAGCATTTATCAGACTTGTGTGATCAACCTCAGAAGGCAGGCTTGGTGGTAAACTTAGATAAACGTGAATTTGAGAAAGCCCAAGTCACGTCCCTGGGTCACGTTATTGGACATGGACAAATGGCCCCATGAGATACGAAAATGAAAGTAGTTGGGGAATGTTTCACACCGTCGACAAAAATAAATATGCAGTACTAGGTTCATGGGATTGACTGGATTTTACCGGAAGTTTGTGACAAACTTTAAGCAGTGCGGCGGCTCCACTCACCAAATTGTCAAGGGCAAGAACTCTCAGTGGATACAGGACTGTCAAAAGGCATTTTACAGCTTAAAGACTGTGTTAACACTGCCCGCAGTATGAGCTACACTAGATTACACGAAGCCTATCAAGGTGGCTATCGTTGCCAGTGATCTGGGTATTGGTCCGGTGTTCCTGCAGGAGGATGATGGGGGAATAGAAAGACCCATCGAGTATTATTCTGGGAAGTCGAACGTTCATCAACAGAAATGTTCAACGGTGGAGAAAAAGACTTTAAAGTTAGTGTTGGCATTACACCATAACTGTGTTTATATTACCAGCAATGCATCTGAGACAATCGTATACACTGGTCATAATATGGACTACCCAAAGTACACAAACCAGACATCCCACTCAGACCCATAGTATCACTACCAGGGACACCAGCATACAAACTGGCCAAAGAACTACAACAAAAACTGAAACACCTAGTCAGCGGATCCAAACACTCCATACAATCAACACAGGAATTCTTGGACGTCATCAGGAATACACACATAGACAAAGAAGAAACCATGGTATCATTGGACGTGACGGCACTGTTCACTTCAATTGACAAAACCCTAGCCAGAGAAACAATAGCCAACCTACTGGACATACATAACAGAACACAGGAGGCCGAACCTATCAACAAGGACGGCATACTTAAACTACTGGACCTGTGCCTCACCACACACTTTACATTCAACAATCAGATATACGAACAAATCAACGGAACACCCATGAGATCACCAATCTCGGGACTCATAGCAGAGGCAGTTATGCAAAGGTTAGAACATACAGCCATACCACAAATCCAACCCAAACTCTGGATCAGATATGTTGATGACACCTTTGTAATCATCAAAAACACAGATATAGAACAAACACACCGAATCATCAACGCCACACTCACAGGAATCCGATTCACACGAGAAGAAGAAAAGGATAGCCAACTCCCATTCCTAGACTTGTTAGTAGAGAGAACACCCAACGGAGAATTCACCACAAGGGTACACAGGAAACCAACACACACAGACCAAGTCTTAAACTATGAAAGTAACCACCCCAACACACACAAACGAAGCTGCATCAGGACACTATTCAAAAGGGCCACAACACACTGCAGTACACCAGAACTGCGAAAAGACGAAGAGGAACATCTATACAAGGTATTCGCCAAAAACGGATACCCACGCAACTTTATCACCAGATGCCTAAGAGATAGACCGAGGAACGAGGACATGCCACAACCAAAAGGACTAGCCACTCTACCATACGTCAGGAGCGTCTCAGAACTGACAGCCAGACTACTGCGACCCTTAGGACTCATAACAGCACACAAGCCAACATCCACGCTCAGACAACAACTCACTAGAACAAAGGACCCAATACCCAGCATGAGCCAAACTAACGTAGTTTACAAAATACCATGCAAGAACTGCACAAAACACTATATAGGACAAACAGGAAGACAGCTAACAATCCGCATCCATGAACATCAGCTAGCCACAAAACGACACGACCAGCTATCTCTAGTAGCCATACACTCAGACAACCAGCAACATGAATTTGACTGGGAAAACACCACTATCATAGGACAAGCCAGACAGAGAACAGCCAGAGAATTCCTAGAAGCATGGCATTCATCCACTAACTCCATCAACAGACACATTGACCTGGACACCATATACAAACCACTACAGCTGAAACTGACACCCGGAAACGGCAAGAACATCCATCAACAGACACATCGACCTGGACCCCACATACAAATCACTGCAGCTGAAACTGACACCCGGAAGCGGCAAGAACAAACCAATATAAATACCGGAAGAAACATCAAAGCAGCGCTTCACACGAGGCTCCAACAGCACTGATGATGTTCCCTAGCCAGGGAACGAAACGTTTGCAGCAAAAACTTCCAGCTCGGCGAGCAGAACCACAACAACTGATCATAATACATTTGTGGGAAAAACTAAGGACAAAAATGCCAGATTGTTTAGATGGAGCTTGTTGTTGCGGCCATTCAATCTGACAATTGTGCATGTGGAAGGTCGTGAAAGAGTGAAAGCTGATGAGTTATTGAGACGCGAATGAAATACGGAGGTGTTCGGTGGTGGGTATACCACGGCCTGAATTTGAAAGGGTTTGTGCATGTTTGAATGTTTACAGTTAGCATAGTGTATCTGTCTGTTTTGAGACTACTAACTGGGTTTGAAGGGTTAAAAATGCAGCTATCTTTTAGCATTGATGGTTCTTTTTTTTACTGGGGGGAGACATGTCACAAAGCAAGTCCCTTATTTGTCAAAAAGCTGTTCCTTGGCTCAAGGAGACTCTATCCTTGGTTTTTTTCGCAGGGACAATAAAACGTGGCCAAGCTCCTATCAGTCTGGTTTGGTACAGAGATGAAAAGGACTTTTAGAGGCCTTTTGTTTATATGGAAACAGATGAGACTTCAGGCCAAAGTGGTCATGCTTTATAAGCGACCAGTATAATGAACGGAGAGTGGTGAGCTCTTTTAGCTGAACTTGCTGAGCTGAATTGAGCTGAGCAGTTTTCAGTTGAGTTTTGAACTAGGAAGTTCATCTGGGAGCTGTGTGGAAACTCTCCCTTTTCTGACCTTCAATTTCAACCTGGAAGTATTTGTTCCATTTGTACTGGTTTTTATTGGGAGTTTGATTATTGGGACAGTTGTGTATGCTCGGAACAGCATAATTAGGTATAGTTGAATTAGGTTGAATTCCATCGTGATTCTTTATTCTGTTCTTTGTGTTTCATTGTGTAATTTTATGACTAAAGTTTTTGTCTGTTTTAAAATGTAGTAGTCATCCTAGCTAAATTATTCCTATTTCAATTCTCTTTCCCAGTCCCTTTCCAATATGGCCATCCTTGGTGTCCTCCATTGCCACAATGAACCAAACCATGATTTGGAAGAACAAGATCTCATCTGTCTCCTCTGCAGCCTACACCCTGGGGACTAAACACTGAATTCTCCAATTGCAAATAACCTCCCTTCCAATTCCCCGACTCCCTTCCCAGACACTCCCCTCCATTCCATTCCTCTCAGCAAGCTTTTGTCCAGCTACCTACCAACTGGACTCAGCCATCCCATCACCAACCCGCTGATACCCTTGATCTGTGTTCACTTATCCCCCACATCGTCACTCTGCCTCCTCCTCCCTCACCCGCCACTTTATCTATAGACTCCCTTACTCCCATCCACAGTCCTGATGAATGGTTATATCCAAGGCGTTCACTTCTCAAGTATTGATGCTGCCTTACTTATTTTGTTCTTCCAGCTTCGTGCGTGTGTATTTTGTATTCCAACATCTACTGTCTTTTTTTAAATTGTTTTCTTGTGTAATAGGCAGGAGTGAGTGAACGCATTGCGCCTCTTGTTATCCAACAGATCAGATGGGCGGAATGGCTTTCTTATATTACTGTGAAACCAGCTAGAGTTGCTGAAGGAGTTCCTCTTTCTTTTAACCATGGGAATGTTTAGTGCCCAGCAGTGCTTTTGATCAATATTACCTTTACGTTAGCAGCACAATCTTGAATGTTGACCAGATTTGATACCTGAGTGCGTTAGGAGGTGACTCATTGTTCTAAACACTGTATAATCTTCACAGAACATCCCCACCTCTGATCGTATGACAGAGGGAAAGACATTGACGACGCAGCTGAAGATGGTTATGCCGAATAAGCTACCCTGAGGATTGCCCACAGGGATATCCAGGGACTGGGAGGATTGATGTCCACCAGCCCCATTGTGTTCTGAATGATTCAACCAGTGGGGAGTTTACAACTAATTCCCATTAAGTTAAATTTTGTTCAGTCTCCTTGACATCTCGCTCAATCAAATACTGCCATGATATCAGGGCCAGTCACTTTACGCTGTGTTCATATCTTCTATCCATTTCAATGAGCCAAGGTATATGTGTGGGGAGTGTTTCCTTCTCTCAGAGGGTAGTGACGGTTAGGACCAGACAGTTGGGGAGGCCAAAGCACTGAAATGTTTGGGGGGTGCGAGTGGGTGTCAGTGGATTTTGACCCGTCAGAGAGTCGAGGGCTACAAAGAATTGGGCATAAAAGAGTAATTGCGGCCGAGTACAGATCAGCCCTGACTTCCTGAATGGAAGTGCAGGTCTGAGGGGCTATGTAGCCTGGTTTTATTCCAGTAAACCACATAGTCCAGTCACTTGGCGGCGTCTTCCATTTCCTGTGTTACTGACTTCAAGTAGCTGAATAGACTGATCCTGTTGCTGTGTAACTGGATACTGGTGCTGCATGATCTGGTTACAGTTTTATAGGCCCGGGGGGTTTATTGGCCTCCTCCTGTAATTGTATATCAGGCTCCAGGGGCTGAAAGGCCTCATTCTGTTCTGGTGTAATTGAAATCCATATTGACTTAATCTACCGCCCTTGGAGAAAGTGAGCACGGCAGTTGCTGGAGATCAGTGTCGAAAAGTGTGGTACTGGAAAAACACGGTGGGACAGGCAGCATCACAGGAGCAGGAGAATCGATGTATTGGACGTTCCTGGTGAAAGGCCTATGTCCGAAAGATACATCTCTTGCCCCTCAAATGCTGCCTGACCTGCTGTGTTTTTACAATATCACGTGTTTCGACGTCTACTGCCGCACACAATTCAATCTTCCTGGTCACTTCATCCAATTACATTAAGAAAATTGTCAAGCACAAACTTTCTCGCACAAAGCCGCACTTACTATTCCTAATCAAAGCCTGTCTTTCTACATGCATGTACATCTTATCCCTCAGAACCTTCTCAAGTAACTTACCTACCACGGATGTTAAAGTTACTGATCTGTAGTTCCAAGGCTTTTTTTTGTGCAGTTCTCCTTGAATAAGGGCATGGCATTTGCTACCCTCCAGTCTTCCAGGACGTCCACTGTGGTCAGTAATGATCAACATTATAGTCCAAGGTCGCCGAAAATTCTTCTGGAGCCACTTGAGGTGTTCTTGGATATATCGGGTAAGGACCATGAGATTTATCCACTTTCAAACATTCTAGTGCGTCCAAATCTCCTCTACTATGACATGGATTGTCCCTAAGATATCACGACTAACTTCCTCAAGTTCTCAAGTCATCATGTCTTTCTCCACGGTAAACATAGAGTAGAAATATTCGTTGAGGATTTCACCCATCTCTTATAGTTCCACACATACTTCTCCACATTGGTCTTTGATGGGTCCTATTTTCTCTCCAGTTATTGCTTTTTCTTTTAATATATTTAAGTACCTTTTTGGATTCATCCTAATCTTCTCAGCCGAGGCTTTTTCTTGCTCCCTTTTCACCCGACTGATGTCCTTCTTCAGTAAAATCCTGTATCTCTTATATACCTCCAGGGATTCCCTTGATCCCAGCGGCCTAAAACTGAGCCAAGCCCGAAGTTCGAACATGAACCTGTTGACCAGTTTTGTCCCTCTCCATAACTATATGAAAACTAATAGAACTATGGTTACTGGTCCCAAAGTGCTCCTCCACTATTAATTCAGTCACCTGTCCAGCCCTATTTCCTAAGAAAAGTTCGAGTTATGCCCCTTCCCGAGTAGGACACTCTATATACTGCTTGAGGAAACTTTCCTGATGCATTTAACTGATTCTATGTCATCAAATCCCTTAATGCTCTGGCCGTTCCAGTCTGTATTAGAAAAATTAAAATCCCCTAGTATGATAACCCTATTGCTCCTGCAGGTCTCCCCTCTCTCCCTGCATATTTGTTACTCTCATTCCTGTTGACTCTTTGGGGGCCTATATTACAACCCCAACACCTCACCATTCCATTCCTATTTCTTAACTCCACCCACAAAGCCTCATTGGGTGATCCATCAGTTATTTTATCTCTGATTACTGCTGTGGTACTCCCCTTCATCAGAAATGCAACTCCCCCTCCCCTCCTTCCACCATCTCTGTCTCACCTAAAGCACCTGTTCCCTAGCACATTAAGCTGTCAGTCCTTTCCATCACTTAGCCATATTTCTGTAATGGCTATAATATCCCAGTCCCACCTACCTATCCACACCCTGAGTTCATCGGCCTTACCTGTCAGCCCTCGTGTATCGAAACAGATGCAATTTAATCCAAAAGGCACTACTTACTCTGTCGTTTTCCAGCCTAACCTTACTATTTCTGATTATTGTATCTCCTTCCACTTGCCTCCCTGCCCTTGAGGATATGACCACTTGCTAATCTAGTTTAAACCCTCCCTTGTAACCCGAGCAAAACTGGCCGCCAAGATATTGGAATCCCCTTCAGTGCAAGTCTCTGACGTTAATCTCCCTCTCAGGAGATTATCACTGTCAAGGTATTTTTAAAGAATGATTCTCCTAGCTCTCTGTAGTTATGCTGCAGGACCTCATTCCTATTTCTACGGATATCATTTGTGCCAACGTGCATCATGTTTTCTTCTGCTCACCCTCCCCCTTGAGAATGTTCTGCAGCCAATTGGAGACATCCTGGACCCTAGCACCTGGGAGGTAACGCACCACCCTGGATTCCCGTTTGCGACCACAGAATCTTTGATCTGTCCCATTAACAATCGACCCTCTTAACTTTAACGCCCTGTTTACCTTTACACTTTTCCGCTGTGCCCAAGAGCCAGTGGTCGTACCACCAACCTGGCAACTGTTGCTTTCCCCTGAACGGACATTGCGCCCAACAATCCAAAATGGTCTACTTGTTTTCGAGGGTAATAGCCACAGGGGATTCCTGCAATCCCTGCCTACTCCCTTTGTCATTCCTGGTGGTCGCCCATCTACTCTCTGCCTGGAACATGACAGGAAGCAAGGAACGCCTGTTAGATTAAATTGTGTTCATTTAAATACAACAGGACTGACATATAAGGCTAATGAACTCAGGACGATGAATGTTGGACTGAAATATTACAGTCATTAAAGAAACATAACTAGGGGCGTGTCTATGAATTTGTCAGTATCTCGGATGATCCTCAGTGCATCCTAGATTAGATTACCTACAGTGTGTAAACAGGCCCTTCGGTCCAACAAGTTCACACCGACACACCGAAGAGCAGTCCACCCTGACCCACTCCCCTACACGCAACACTACGGGTAATTAAGCATGACCAATTCACCTAACCTGCACATCTTTGGACTGTGGGAGGAAACCGCAGCACCCAGAGGAAACCAATGCAGACACGGGGAGAATGTGCAAACTCCACGCAGACAGTTGCCCGAGGCGGGATTTGAACCTTGATCACTGGTGCCGTGAGGTAGCTGTGCTAACCCATGATCCACCTTGCCGCCCAGCGTCGCTCCCTAACACGGTCTCCCAGGAGCTGAAGCTGGGTGCAGTGCCCACACGTGTAGCCATCAGGGATGGTTGAATTCTCACTGAGCTACCACATCTCACAAGATGGAGCGTGCAACTGCCCTAAATGCCATCTCGACTGCTGTAACAATAAAGTTAAAAGGACTTTATTTGAGTTTACCTGTACATGTCGCTGAGCTGAGCTATCCGAATCCTCTCATGTCAAAGCTTTCCTGCTTACTCTGCTACCAACGGCATGTCTCTCTACTCCTCCAAATTTAATTTTGGTCAGGGAAGGAAGGAGACACGACAGTGATGTAGTGTTTAGGTCTTCAGCACTCCTTGACACCTGGCCCCAGACTACCTGCTCCCCAGTGCAGGTCTGCTCTTGGCCTTGGAGGGTGTCTTGCTGACGTCTTTCTTCTGGTAGTGGTGATTGTGTCGATGCAAATCCTCACCCTAACAGGCAACCCGTGTTATCGCAGTCCTCTCGTACTTTCTGCCCATTTGTATTGCGTTTATGAATTCCTTGAATCCCTCGATTGCATTCCAAACTGTGTCTCACTCCATAGTTAGAGAGGTTGATGTTCTTGTGAATACAAGTTTGTTGGAAAAGAACACCATTAGACATAGGGGCAACAATATGTCTGTCCGCTCACTGAGTCTGCTTTTCCTTGGATTAGGTTATATTATTTTGTTAATCCCCCATTCCACTTTCCTGTCATTTTCCCGTAACGCTTGTATAAAAATCTGTCTGTCTCAGCCTTGAAGATATTTAGTGATCCAGCCTCTGCAGCCCTCCGAATTTTATACAATTGTTTCCCTCTCACTGATGTGAGACTTAGTGGTTTTGCCCACTCCATCTTACATAATATTCCAATTCTTCCTCAGCTCCTGTGTCAATTTGCTCAAGGGTCAAACGGTCACTCTCCCTGAATCCAGGAACTGCTTCTCCAAACTGAAGACCGATTCGGAGGGTGTGTTTAACATATTCTCTGGTTCTGTGAACAGGCTGTCCCCTTAGTCTCTAAAACTCCCATTCTTTCCCGCGTTATCCTCTTCCCCTTAATAAACCAAAAAAAAAATGACTGTGGATTCTTGCTAATCTTACCCGTTAATGTTTTATCACCCCTCTTTCTGCTCTTCCACTGATAGTTTAAGTTTAGCCCTCCACTTGCTATATTCTTTTAGGACCTTCATTGACCTGCTCACTTGGTACCAGATTTAAGCTTCTCTTTCCCTTTTCATCCTGTTCGGAATTTGAGTCGACATCTGATGTTCTCTGGGTTTGTTTTCCTAAATTTTATCTTCGGTGTAACATGCTGGACCGACACTGTCATCAATTCAATTTTAGTCAAATGATGCCCCCACCCCCGCCCCACCTTGTTCTGCTACAGTTTCACCCAGAAATAACTGCACTTTGGCCAGATCCTGTCATTTGTTTCCATAAAATCTGTCTCCCCAATGCAAAAAGCTCTTATTTTTCTAACATTTATGGGGTCTTTTCCTTCGCAAAGTCAAAATGTGTGATATCACATTCACTGGTCCTATAATGCTCTCCCACTTCCGCCTGGAACAGCTGACTGGCTTTATTCCCAACAGTGAGGCCCAGCACTGCACTGCCCATTGTTTAAGCTGCTCTATGTTGATATAAGAAGCTCTCTGGAATAAATTTAAAAACATCTGCCCCTCTTAAAAATTTATCACTGACCGAATGATTGTTTGGAATTGAAATATCTGAATATAACTATCCTATTATTGTTTTACACCCCTCAATAACTTGGTTTTATACCTGCTCCCGTACTGTCCTTTATCTGGGGGTCTTTAATATATCCCTAGCAGTGTTTCTGTCATGGTTTTGATCCTGAGCTCGAACCACCAAGCCTCTTTAGAAGATCCTTTCAAGATATCGTCCCTTCTTACGCCAGTAACTAACTCCATAATTAATAAGGTAATACCACCTCCTCTTTTACCCTCTCTTCTGTCCTGACTCTTGTTCTGGTACCACAGAATATTGAGTTGTTAGCCCCGACCTCCCTCAAACACATCTCTGTAATAGCAAAAATGTCACACTTCCACATGTCACCTCGTTTCCTTATCATATCTGTCTGTCTGATAATTTTACCAGCATCAAGGTAAAGCAGATCCAAGCTGGAATATATCACCTGGAATACTCAGTACTTCGGGGTTCTTCAGTCATTCACTGTTCGTTATCAACCTGTCCAATTCATGAACCAAAACTGTAACTCTGGGACTGAATGAATATTTGTTGAATTTGAAATTCCTTTTTAGTAAATGTGTTCATCAAATGCAACTTTCCAGAACTGAACAGTCAGCTCCAGATACAACGAGTTTCTGCTGATTAGTTCCCTGCTCAGTGTGCAGAGGGGACAGCCCTCAGTGATGGAGAATGTGAGGACTGGTGATCAGAGTCGAAAATTGTGGCGCTGGAAAAGCACAGCAGTCAGGCTGCATCTGAGGAGCAGCAGAGTCGAAGCTTCCCATGTTTTCCATTCCATAATACACAGGATATTCGGAACCATACTTGCTCAGGAAGGCAGGATGACGAGGATGACGAGGATGACGAAGTGGAAGGGTAGGTTAGTAAGTTTTAATGATGTAACACAGGTTGGTGGAACTGCGGACAGGGCTGTTGTAGTTTGCAACAGGAACATTGACAGGATGCAATACCCAGCTGCGAAGTGGCAGATGGTGTTCAATATGGAAAATGGGATACGATTCATTATGGAAAATCGAATTTGAATGCAGAATACATGGTTAAAGGCAGGATTCTTCCATTGTGGAGGAACAAGGGAATCATATGGTTCATGACATAGCTCACACAAAGTTGCTACCCAGGTTAATAAGGTTGTTAAGGATGTGTTTGATGTGTTCATTTGCCGAGGGATTGAGTTTAACAGCTGCGAGGTTATGCTGCTACTCTATGGAGCCCTGGTGAGACCAACTTAGAATATTGTGATCTGCTCTGGTTGCCTCGTTATAGGAAAGACGTGGAAGCTTTGGTGAGGGTGCTGAGGAGATTTATCAAGATGTTGCCTGGACTGGAGGGCATGTCATACAAAGAAAATTTGGGGAGCTAGGGTGTTTTTCTCATTGGAACGAAGAAGAATGGAACGTGACTTGACAGGGGTGTTCAAGATGATGAGAGACATCGATAGAGTGGATAGCCATTTACTTTCTGCCAGGGTGGAAATGACTCTCGACGGAGTATGATTTTAAGGTAATTGAAGGAAGGTTTAGGGGTGATGTCAGAGGTAGGTTCTTTCATAGAGGGGTGGGTGTGTAAAATGAACAGCCAGCAGTTGTAGTAAAGTCAACTATATTAGGGATATATAATTGGATAGGTACATGAATGATAGTATAATGAAAGGTATGTATGTTCGTTTGATCTTAGAGTAGGATCCAAGGTCGACAGAACGTCAAAGACTGAAGGGCCTGTACAGTGCTGCACTGTTCTGCACTGTTCTGTGTTACCAGTTTCACCCAGCTTGTTGATTGTCATCAGTTGTTGAATGTGTGAGGGAATGATGTGTGTGAGATCAGGAAGCTGTGGAGCGGTGTAAGGCCAAATCCTCCAGTTATGGTGTGCATTGTTACAGTCACCTGAAAGCCAGTATAATATGTGTGGTAACTTAAACCAGACACAATCCGTCAAGTTCAGTTATTAATGTGATTTTTGGATTGCCGTTTGCTGCTGGTTACTTCACATACATTCTACTGTGTGACCCATGTAGTAATCTCTGACCATTCACCGAGATGTACAAATTTATTTTGACACTGGAGAATGTGAAGGTGACATCTATTGGATATGGATTTAGAGGTTTCTTTGTGAGGCACAAGACACTGCAATAGATTGTCAACTTGTTAACGTCTTCACCCGGGGTGCAGGTGAATGGAATCTTGGAGGCAGGTCAGATTTCATCACCGTGGGTAACTTGTATGGTGTGATTCTGGCTCTCCGTGTCAACACGTCTGCTCTCTGGGCCAGGCTCTGACTGAAGATGAATTTTAAAACTTGGTTGCTGGTCAGCAATTAGTATTTAACCTGGACAACAATTGTACCTACACTGAGATCAGTTGGCGGGTCCTCCCCCTGCCCAAGGTGGATTCCAAATTATTTGTTTTGAAGAAATGTTTGACTGACTGCCCCGAACCAGGTTAGAAACTCAATGTACAGATTTTGGAAAAGGCGACTGAGTCTCTGTGTATCTCAGGCAGCTGTGAGGTCCAATAACACTGTAAATGATTTCAGATCTATTTGAAGCAATTTTCAGCGTAGCTCATTGCAAGGTGGTGAGTTTACTGAGCCAAACAATAGTCGGATGTTTGCTATATTCCATGAATTGGGCAAAAATAAGATGTGAACGATAATCATTCAACTGAACTAGAATCTGTTCAATCAATTCTGTTGATTCTATATTTATGGAACTAAAATATAAACTCCTGTCAAGATTTTCTAACACAGAAATAAAGTATGTACATTTTATTTTATCGAGGAAAGAACATACATCTTGTGGTAATCAGAATTAGACATTCAATGTCAGGATTCAAAGCAATGTTTTGCCACTCCAATATTTTTAAAGTGGTTGGTTTCTGAATGATAACATGTTTAGAATGAGCAAACGACTGAACATACAAATAGAATTAGGGTTCTTATACATTTATATGTAAACAATCAGTTTAATTTCTCACTGAAATGTACGATCTTCAGCTATTTGCCAGCAATTTAAAAATTGCAATGATTCACCATGGACTGTGAACATTAAACTAAATAAATTATTTGCATTATCAAATTTTAGTGAGTAATAATTTGAAAACTTCCAATTTTTAGAATGAACGATGTTTAATATGAAACGTGGAGAGTAAAAAAAAAGCAACGAACATGATATTGTGTCAGTGAAAAGTCAAAGCTTTCCAAAGGGTTTTGTGACAAAGCAATGATATATTTGTTTTAGTAATGGGAATACAACATGTAAAATATTCATGTTCTGACTAGTAATTAGACTTCATAATGAAGTTGACCTTGCAATACTTGCATTTTAAATGCTTACGCTGCACCAAGTAATCAGATATTTGCGAGCATTTACACAGTGAAATAATTGGATACTGACTTTTATTTACAGCTGACACATGATAGAGTACAAAACTTTAAAGTACAGGAGGAACCCTTGGCCATTACGTATGCATCAGTTCCAAAAATATCTCCCAAGCACCTCCCATTTGCCAGCCCTCTCTCTGTTGCCCCTTAAATTCATAATTTCCAAACATATATTCAGTTCTCTTTTGAATCTTCATCCTCAACTTTCCCAGCCAGTCAATTCCAATTTGTAACAACTCTCTAAATAAAGACGTTTTTTTCTTATTTCACTTCTAGCCCTTTTACTGACAACCTTGAAATTAGAATTCCTTGATGCTATAATGCCTACTAATCGAGTATTCTTTTTCTACTCTGCAACGTTTTTCATACTTTTGAGCACCGCAATAAATTCACATCTTTGTCTGTTCTGCTCCAGGAACAATAAGCCTTGCAAGAACTTTAACAAACACTACAACGGAAAAACAAGCAGAAAACTAGTCTCCAGGATACATGAACATCAACTAGCTACAAAAGACATGATCCCAATACGAATACCTTACGTACTGATGAGGAAGTACGCCACTTTGACTAGGTCTGCATATCCATCCTAGGACAGGCCAAACAGAGACAAGCACAAGAATTCCTGGAAACATAGCATTCCAACTGGAACTCCATCAACAAACACATCAATTTTGACTCCATCTATCATCCTCTGAGAAAAAGGGCAGGAAATGACATCATGGACACTGGTAATTACATTACCAACTCAAGGAAACCGAAACATTTAAATAGAAAGTGGGAGATAATACCAGCACTTCACTGGAGGCTCATTTACTGAGTAGTCAATGGAACAAACTAGGAACTGCCATTAGCTATTGCTTCAGAATATATCTGAGTGCTCGTGGCTGCCACCACATAGAATCATTGAATGAAAATGCGAGCCTGCATCACCAAGTGCATATCCAAAGGCTTTTTTTTTAACGTTTGTGAGATTACCTGATCAATCACCCACCTAGGAAATGCATTCCAGACACATGCTATTAGGGGCAGAAATGCGGCTCAGTGGTTAGCACGCCTGTCTTAGAGCACTGGGGACACAGGTTTGATTCCAGCTTTGGGTGACTGCCTGTATGGATTTTGCACATTCCTCCCATATCCGTGTGGGTTTCCTGTAGGTACTCCGATTTCCTCCCACAATCCAAAGATGTGCAGGATAAGTGAATTGGCCATGCTAAATTGCCCAAAGTGTTCAGAGACATGTAGGTTAGGTACATTAGTCAGGGGTAAATATAGGAGGAATGTGTTTGGGTGGATTACTCTTTGGAGGATCAGTGTGGACTTTTTGGGCCGAAGGGCCTGTTTCCACACATAGGAAGTTTATATTCTATGCCTGTGCCATCGACTCAGTTCAATACAGACTCCAGAAATCCCCTCTCAATAGCTGCTGTCTGTTCATCCTCTCCACACCCTTTATTCTCTTGTACACCTGTACCATGTTCCCCTCCTCAACCTTCCCTGCTTCAAAGAAAAAAGGAGCAAGTTTAGCCCTCGCTCTTCAAAGTTTGAGTTGTCACTTGTGTTGTTAATTCAGATTTGCATCCTCTCACATTTATCAGTGTTAAACTTCATCGGCCATAAATCTGGATATTGAAATCATCTGTTTATATCGTCCTGTAGCCTAACCCTGTCCTCCTCACTGTGAAGCACCCAGCTAATCTTTGTGTAATCCCCAACATTAGTTATCATTCCACTTCCATCCATCTTCCACATTCTCACCATCATCATTTATGAATATCACAAACAAACCTTGATTTCCTTCCTGTTCTCCACATGTTGTTTACAAAGGAATAATTAAAAATTCCAGTCTCTTGTTGTTCTTATTTTGGGAAATTTACAGAGTGATGTAGTTAACACCTATTATGAGGGTGCTGAAAATACCATTTTCGACACAAAGTTAAATTCACCTTTTACACTCTGTCCCTCAGCATGTCTTATTCATAAAGCGTGTACCTAATTTAGGGAGAACTTCGGTTTGGCACCTTGCACTGGAACATTAGCCTGTTGTGTGGCACTGTCCTTTGTAACAATAGTGAAAACTGAAGAAATTTTTCATCTGCAGGATGGACACTGATTCATTTCTTGAATCAGCTAATGTGATGAGGAAAATATTCAATTAAATTCCATGTTATGGACAAACTGCAGGAGATCAAATCATATTTTTATGTCTACCTTGGATTGGAAGCAAATACATACTGTTAAAAAAAATTCAAAAATGTTGAGACACAACACCGGGGGGAACACGTCACCTGCATTTGATGGAGATACAAAACTACAGAGTGAATGTACAATATGATAAAGCATCAAGTGATAGAAAAAGAAGTGCATCAAATTTTAATTTTCAATGGAATCCGATCCCAATTTTCCTGAACAGTGGTGGTTTTCTCCCAACCTCACCTTTCCAAAAACAAGCTTTACCCAGTCACTAAAACTTCATTAGCCATTCTTCCTCCCGTTCCTACTCTTTTTTTACACTCCTAATTCCCTTGCACGACCCCTTCTGCTGCCACATACTCTTCCACTGATGATATCTCTTCTCACCCTTCTTCTGCCACTCCCACTGTAAGTTACACCAGTTCCCTAGTTACTCCCATTTCCACTGGCCATCTCTTACCCATTTTTGCTTTTCAACTGGGGTGATGGGAGCTCCTGGCTTCTGTGCTGCTATTGGTCATCAAAAATGATGAGATTGAGATGATCAATGCCCAATGTTTAATCGTGTATTTCTGTCATTGTCCAATTCACCGTGATTAGGGTGAGATATTTTCCGCATACAGAGTGGAACATTTTTTTTTCTGTCCCTCTGTCACAGCGCTTAACCAAGCAGCCTCATCCCAAATAGGAAATAACTCTCCTCAGAATCAGAAGTCCATGCATCTGTTTGTCCTTAAATGTTGCGAGGACAGTGACCACATTGTTCAATAAGCCGTGTTCTATCCTTTTTGCTCTTTAGTATTTTAACTTATTTTCCAATGTCAGTTGAGGTGAGATCAGACTAACTTCCCTTGCCATCAAAGTAGCATTTGATTCATGTAGCATCATTCCCCCTCAGCAAACTGTGGTTAATGGGAATCAGAGGAAATTCTGTGCTGGTAATTTCCTCAATGAACAATGACACCTTACCCAGAGCTATTGGGAATGACAAATAAACTCTGCCCTTGCTAGTGCCTTACAAAACCATGAATGGATTTGTTTTATTAATAACATCAAGATACATCAGTTTTCACAGTTTGGTCTAAAGTCTCAGAAAAGTAAAACCTTGCTGGTTGAGTGTCACCCCAATGAAATCAGAGCATTACAATAAGGTAACGATTCAGATTATCTTCAATCATTTACTTTCTGAAGACTGGTCGTGCGGTGTCGTTGCCACTGAGATCAACATTTTCTCTGTCCAACAGCATCACATCACATTGGCTCAAGCCTGCACCATTCCCCAATTCTACTTCATTCTCCAGCTCATTCGCCATGCTCACCAGATATACGAGGCCCACAAGATGGAATAACTTAGAGATGCCTATGAGACTCTGGAATCTGCCACCCCACCCATGCCCTGCAATCTGAGTCCAACCCCTCCCCCAAGCCCACCTCCTGTCGTGTATTCACCATCCCTCCTAACCTTCCACGCTCTAATGCTGAATGTTCTGTACTCAGCAAATGTCTCAGTTTTATCCCTCTGTGCCCCCACTTTAATGAATTTCAGGCACGACAGAATGTTGAACTCCTCTTCCACCATCTTCTCCTCGGTGTCCATTTCTTTGGACAAGAGTCCACTCCCCATCCCATAGACGCTTCGCCCAGCTCCAACACTCTCCCTCCACCTGGATCCATTCCTCTGGCATTTACTTGAACTCAATATGTTCATTGATAACTTTCCATGTGAGTTTACTTGTCTTAAATTCTCTGTATTTCCCCTCTCCCTATCCAACCTATCACCCTCTGAACAGACTGTACGCTGTATGCTTCGATCCAACCCTGACTGTGTTATTCAGCCTGTGCCGATAAGGGTGGTGCTGCTGTAGTCTGGTGGACTCACCTCTACACTTCAGAGGCTGAGTGCCAGCTCTCAGATACCTCCACATGTCACCTGCTGATCCATAACTCTACCATGGCACATCAGGCTATTTTATTTACTAAATCTGACCACATTTCATCTGGAGATTCCCACTCACTGGCCCACACCTCCCACCCACCCCTACTCACCCCCACCTAACAGTCCCGAAGCTGATGGCCCTCTGATAGCAGAGTTCGCTTTTATCTCCTCCTGAAAATCCACAAACTGAACTGCCCATGCAGACCCATTGCTTCAGCCTGCTCCTCCCATACAGAGGGGGTGTATGGATACATACGTGGTCCCAAGTTATACCTGTTTCTTCATGGGGTACGTAGGTCATTCTATTTTCAGTTCTATTCCAGCCCCCATGCATAACTCTTTCTCCAATATGTAGATATTATCATCGCTGCTGCTCCTCTTTCTTGTCCAGAATTGGAAAAGTTCGTTGTTTCCAATTTGCACCTCTCCCTCACATTCACCTCTCTACCTCTGACTCCTCCCTTCCTCTACTTGATATCTCTGCTTCTATTTCTGAGGATAGACCGGTCACTGATATCCAGTAATAACCGACCAACTCCCACAGCTACCTGGAGTATACATCCTCACACCCTGTTTCCTGCAAAGGCTCCATTCCATTCTCTCAGTTCCTCCGTCTCCACCACATTGCTTCTGATGATGTCAACTTCAAAAATGTGGCCTCTGATATGTCCACCTTCTTCCTCAACCGAGAACTCCCCAGCACTGTTATTGACAGGGATCTCAACCAGTTCCGACCCACCTCCTGCACTTCTACCCTCGGCATCTTTCTTCCCTGCTGCAACAGCGTTAGAGTTTCCCTTATCCTTACCTACCATCCCACCAGCATTCACATGCAGAAGATCATCAGTCTGCATTCCCCCACCTCCAGCAAGATGCCAACACCAGACACATATTTGCCTCCTCTCCCCTTTCCGCCTTCTGAAGTGACCATTTCCTCCAGGACACCCTGGTCCACTCGTTATTCACTGCCAACACCCCCCCACCCACACACACACACACCACCTCCCCCAGGCCCCACCACAGGTACACTTCACTTTCCCCTGCCGAAGCTGTTACACTTTCCATTTACCTCCTCCCTCGTCATTATCTAAGGTCCAAATATACCTTCCAGGTGAAGTAGCATCCTACCAACATTTCCCACAACCCGGTCTACTACGTTCGCTGCTCACATTGTGATCTGCTCTACAGTGAGGAAACTAAAGGTAGACTGGGTGACCACTTCACTGAATATCCAAGCTGTACCTCTGCAAAAGACCCTGAGTTTCCAGTTGCCTGCCAGTTTAATACCCCATCCTATTCCCTGGCCAGTATCTCTGTGTCAGACTTGCTGCAGTGTTCCAGGACATTTCAACGCAAGCTGGAAGAACAACACCTCATTTTCCGCGGGTGGACCCTGCAGACATTCACACTCAAAATAATGGTCAATAATTTTAGGGACTGAACTCCCCTATGCCCCCTACCCAGACACCAGGCCTAGTTCTCACGTGGCCTTCCATTACTCACCCCCTATTGTTAGCTACTAACAGTTTTCGTGAACAGTTATTCAGCTTCTGCTGTATATTAATCAACATTTTCAGGACTACCATCCGTTCTGAGGAAGGGCCACTGAATTAGAAACATTAATTTTGATTTCCCATCACAGATGCTGCAGACCTTTTGCAGGAACTTGGGGTTTTGTTTCAACAATGTCTCACAATGTTTTTGTATCACAATGCAATACGTTATGGATATTTGGAGCTCTGTCAAACACAGGAACTTTGTAATTTCTCATTTAATGCCCATAAACTAATATTCGAGATTCAACTGAGATAGCAACTTTACTTATATCGTTCAGATCAGTCAATTTGTCACAGTTCAGAAAGAAAAAGAAATCGATAGAGGGAAACTCAGCAGGTCTGGCACCCTCTGAGAAGGGATATGCAGAATTAACATTTGATTTCAATATGACTTTTTCAGAACAGTGTCACATCATAATCGATATGTTAACTTTGTTTCTCTCTGCAGATACTTTCTCATCTGCCATCATTTTCAGTTCGTATTTCATGTTTCCGTATCACTATATTTCATGTTTCTTGACAGGGCTACATGCTGAATTTGGTTATATATGGACAATGTAGTCCTTTCCTGTTCCTATAATAGTTGGTGTGTCTGGGACACCTCTGTTATGGCCGAAATCTGATTCTTCTTTAAGATTCAAAGGGAAAAAGAATATTTTTTTCTGATGACCCTGTAAATCTCAGGAACTCCACTTTGTTTAAAAAGACATTTTAGAGGCAGCTGAAATTTCATGAGATAATAGGAATAGATTATTTATGGTGGAGCACTCTGTGACCATGTTGAGCAAACTTGTCTACCCTGTCTCCAAAGGTTTTGATTACATATCACAGAATTATTTACAGCAAAAGTGGGGGGAGCTCAACCCATTGTCTCTTCCAGCTTGGAATGACTATCTCTACTGTTAGTCTCCTGTATTGTCCCCATTGCCCTTCACATTTTGTTATGAGTGTCTGCTTTTTATTGTAAGTATCCTGCCAGATATGAACAATATGATAAATCTCAAACAAAAAGAAAATCAGAACTTAGAGGGCAAGGTCAGCAGGTCTGGCAGTATCTGTGAAGAGAAATCAAAGTAAACGTTTCAGGCCCGGTGACCCTACTCGATCTGTATTCCCAATGATTAAATGGTGTGTGTATAAAATATAGTTCACTTTATCACATTTAATATTATTCTTTTAGTTCACATTGTCATTCAGCATTGCATCACCCAAGTGTTGGCTGTTTCCTTGTTAAGCATTAGATTTAATTCTGTCTGTCAGAAAGAGGGATGATGACTGCGGAATATCATTGTACTGCCCATGCAGTCTCCACAGGCACTGCTCCCATTCCGCCCTATCTCCTA
>NW_026868127.1:0-72306 GCF_020745735.1 Hemiscyllium ocellatum | reverse complement strand
TATCAGTTTTCTGAACCAAGTAAGTTTGACTTGCTGCCGTTATTATGAATCTAGCAAGTGTGAACTTTGGTGATGGCCAAAATTGAAAAAGACCTTGTCCAAGTCTGGTGAGGAGGAACAATTGGCAAACTTGAGTGAAGACCAGAATGTAAAAACATGAACTGGGAATGATGTGTTCACAGAGAAGGCATCCAAGGCAGTACTGGAGACAGAAACCAAAATCAATACCAATGTGTCTGTGTGTCTTCCAGTGCACAATGGAGACGTTTTCACTAAATATCCATGAGATCTCTTCATCTCCTCTGTTGGACTTACTGAACAGAGAAAAGGACCAACTTGAGGCTCAATTTAAAGTACCATTCCTCGAGCCTGAATCTGAGGAAATCCATGAGGAGCACGTGGATATTAAATGAGAGGAACCCAAGGACAATTGTGAGGACAGCGAAGACTTTAATGGAGATGATCTGAAGAGCAGTGACTCAAAAGCCAGTTCTTTGGTTGATGTGATACAAGCAGACAATCCTTTAACCTGAATCCAGAAATCCGAAAAGCTCAAGTCCGAAGTTGTTTTTGTGAAGTTGTTTTCTCATTAACATGGCTGTTTGGCGCATCACTGAGAAGGGACAGAGTGGGGGGTGGGGGAGCAGCACTGGCAAACCGCAATTCTGTTTCATCGCCCCTTTTACAGAGTGAGTGTGCTCCTCTGGTATGATTTTTAATCATTTCACACCATCAAACTGTCACCTTATTCTGAAATTTGAAGAGTTCTGAATTCCGAGAACCAGCTGGTTCCGAGCATTTCAGAGAAAGTTCAGATGCACAATCCTATCTCCCTTTGTCAAGGACACTGTTGGACAATTGCATTAAATCTCAAAGTCTCGAACTGAGAAGATCCAACATACTAACCGAGGATTACAGTTCAAATTGGATGTTGAATCCTGACCCAGGTCATCTTCCAAGGATCGAGAGGAGGAACACAAGACTGTTATCCAATTGGAGACATCTGAAAGAGATGACCATGATGATGATAAGGAGGAAGTATTATCTCCAGATCTTTGTCCTCGACCTGCAAGTATTAATTTTGAACCTGTTTTGGGATGGATTTGAATTTCAAGAATTGGAGATGTGTTATGGTCTTGAAGCATTGATGCAATTGTTTTATTAATAATTCCAGAGCTTCTTAAATTCCCACGTTTTTAACATACTTCCAGGATTGTCATTGTTTCTCGAGCAATATGTCAAAATACAACTCCACTTTTTTCAGGCACATTTTGCAGGTCACCATTTTCAGAAATTACCCTGAGTCTTCCCCTTTACAAAAAGACTTTTAAATTGTTAAATATATTTGTGGGTGATAAAATACAGCTCTGGGCAATATGAATAAAATTTCTTGTGTCTCGGTGTTTTCTACCTTGCCCATTAATTCTCAAAATATGTGTAAGTATGTCTGATTATTTCTGAAGGTTGAGTGACCATTTCCACTGTATAATTATTGAGTTTAGAACTGAAGGATTGCTATTGAAATTCAAAACTTTTCCTCCTGCACTTTTCTGTCCTTCCCTAATAGGGAGGAAGTGTTTTTAAAGATGTTCTTTTCAACTAAATTTTTAATCATGGTTTCCAATCTCTTGCTAAATCAGTTCACATAATTTTTCCAGCGTAGTGTTCTGAAGCAAAGTCCCGAGCCTGAATGACCATCTGATTAGAAGAACAGAAGGGTTTATGGTTTGCACATATTAACATTGATTGCACGAGCAGCTGTTTTGATGAAAGTGCTTGACAAGTTCTCATACTGTCCATTCCTTTCTGAGCATTCAGTGCAGGAAGTCACTGGGTCAGTTTGATTTGACACAGCAACATCCTGACTAAACTGACACATGCTTTTCTGATTTGTCAATATTTGTGTTTCCCTATAAAGTGCAGGAATCAAAAGGGGTGCAGCAGTCAACTGAAAGTGATCTGACTTTGGAAAGCTGAAGCTCAGAACATTCAGTCTGAAATCGTTCATTCCCCTAAGTACACGACAGTTAGTAGATGAAGAGATTCTCCATACTTATACTCTGAACCAGGAAAGATTTGAACAGTCTGTATCAATTTCCTAAAATGGACATACTTTCTCCATGGTAACTCGTAACTAGCCATATTTCTTGTGATTGCATAGTTTGAAGAATATTCACTGATTTTATCACAATGTATCTGACCCGAAACTGTTCAAAAGCTGTATTCTCCCCATCCTCCACACTCCATGATAGTCAGCAGTGGGATCTCTGCCTTTGTGAGCCTCATGAAATATTGCTCAGTATGATGTGTTCTTTTCATAACAAATGTATTTTTAAAGCTCAAGAAGACCACTTGGGATACTTCGCAACTTTGTAAAGATGATTTTTTCCACCACCTTGGTCAAGTCAACTATTTTTAAAAATTGAAAACGCATATAAATCATTTCTCCTGACTCCATTAACTGAATTGTACTCAGTCTGATAAAATATACTGTTTAATGTCACTCCATGTGGAAAGCTTAACTTTCATTGCATGGCTGAGAATAAATTGGAAATGAATTCCAGCCTGTGTCCAACTCGTCAGACATACTCTGAGATATAACAAGAAGGTTTTTGTTTGTTTGTCTCCCTGTTTTCATGCTTTGCTTTCACAGTTTTGTTCCTGACCTTCAGTTTCTAGATTGACCAACAGCCTGTACTTTGCAACAGGGCAGCCCAGTGTTTGGCACAAGGGGCAGGAAGAATTGGCCAAACGCCTGGCAGAGTTGGAATTGAGCCACGAGGCGCTCGATGACCTGGTAGATGACCAAGATTGGTTTGATGAGGACTTTGGGCTGCGCTGTAGCAAAGTGCAGCAGCCAGTGCAGGAGGCCCAGTCTCCAAAGGATGGGCCTCTCAAAATCCAAAGGGAACCTGACTTTGCTGTAGCTCCTGATGCTTTAGAGGTTGAGAAGATGGTTCATGCAGTGGCTGAGGAAGTTGAAGGAACTTGGCCACGATCCAGGAGATCTACGAATACCCCAGACTATCTTGAGAATAATAAATGGCAAGATGTAGAGAGTGTGAGCAAAAGAGTATTTTTGTGAGGTGAATGTAG
This sequence comes from Hemiscyllium ocellatum, assembly GCF_020745735.1. Taxonomy (NCBI): domain Eukaryota; kingdom Metazoa; phylum Chordata; class Chondrichthyes; order Orectolobiformes; family Hemiscylliidae; genus Hemiscyllium; species Hemiscyllium ocellatum. Next base: position 69,210 of record NW_026868127.1, on the reverse strand, counting down.
CTTTTGCGTTTGAACACAAAATTATTTTTTCTCAATTAAGCAAGAAAGATATGGGTTAATAGTGCTCCACAGCACCTCTGATTGATGATGTTTTTAACATGCTCTGTTATGCATATGATCTCGATCCTGATGACAGCTTTGAATTCAATTTACCATTTTGCCCCTTCCCTAAAAATCCAAAGCCCCTTTCTCCTCCACTGTTTGTACTCTCCCATTGTTAATTTATCATCATCAACCTCCTCCTCATCCTGTTATTCACTAAATCCCATCTGTCACAACTTTGCCAACTCCGAGAATCTATAGATTCTGTTTCTATTTACATAATATCTAGTGTCTCTTCCAGTCACTCATTTTTTTGAATTCTTTTGTATCATCTGTCTTTCCATTGGTTGGTAATACACTATATGATTATTAATCATCTTCTTAAAACTCTCCAGAATCTTATCTTCCACAGGTCACTCCATAATTTTCAGACCAAGAAAGCCTCAAAGTTTGCACTTTTCAGTCTGAATTTGTGCTGTGTGGAGGTTCCCAAAATTGACCAAAATATTCTAAGATCTTATGCAACTTAATGTGGCTTAAATTGTTTGTGTGCAGTTGGAAGTGTCAGGTTTTTTTTTAAATGGCTGTATCTGTCACTTTAAATGGCCTGTATGTTTGAATACTTTGTGGCCTTTTTCTCTGGTCTGATTAGGATCTTACCATTTCAGGTGTAATTCCATTTCTTATCCACTTAAAGTATTACTTCATCTCACTCTCAACTTCAGTTCCATCTTCCGGAAAATGTTCTTCTGTATCTGTCACTGCAGTACAATTCCATCTCTGTCCCTTCAACCCAAGTTGGAATCATTTAGTTTCCTTCTCTTAAATTCCCAAGTCAAGATTGTGTTTATTACTATAACAATTAAGGGCAATCTGAGCATGGGCTCCTGTGGGCCCCTTCCATTCTCCCCACCTTTCTCATGTGAAATCTTTATTTTACCCGAACCTTGCATTTTCCCAACTACCTCTATCCATTTGACTGTGCTCCCCTTCGTTTGAGGTGTTTTTGAATTTTGCCATTGGTCGTCTCAGAGGCAACTTGAAATAATTTCTGAAAATCCATGAAAACCATGTACACTTTTTTTTCATACTAATCTGCTCTTTTATTAATACATCCTTGTCAAATTATTTGATAGTTCACAACCTGCTGATTAGAAATTCATGCTAATTGCTCCTGATTAGCTACTGTCTCTTGAAGTGCTCGTATTTATCTCCATATTTTTTAACTCTTAATTTACCAACAAATGAAGCAAAACTAACTGAGAAATTCCTGTTTTTCTTATTTTGATCGAGGAGTTAGCTGCCCGACAATCCTCTGGTCAACTTTTAGGAGGTAATGGTTGGAGCCATGATAGTTTGCTTTCTATTTACAGCATGTCGCACAGATGTTATTCATTTTGTTTCAAAGATGTGCCTCATTTTATGTTGTGGTGCCTTTCTCAGTATTAAGCAGGAAATCTTGTCTAATACATCTGCACTTACCCTTGGTAGTTCTGCAATCCTATTAAACTGCTGTGCTTTTCCAGCAACACATTTTCAGCTCTGATCTCCAGCATCTGCAGTCCTCACTTTCTCCTAATCCTATTAAACCCCTTCTTGAATCTCTCTTTTGCCTTCTCTCCTGCAATCAATGATATTCTAAATTTAACATTGATTCAGATCATGGAGCAAACCGTTGCTCTTTTCTATATTTTGAACAGTATTCCTTTTTGTTTTCCATGTAGCGATCTAACGAGCTTTTTTTTTGGCAGGGAGGGCGTATCTAATATAATTTTTTTCTCTTTTATCCTTTTAATTCTTCCAGCTTATATTTAACGTGATGAGAGAAATTCTCACTGAGATGCTTTCTGAAGACCCCAGTGCCAGCCAAGCCCCATGGATGAAGCCAAGCCGAATTCGCTCTGCTTTCTTCAAACGAACGAGGAATTTAAATGAAGTGAAGGTAATATTTCCATGTTATCCTTTTGTCCTACTTGTCAGGAACAATGTTGCAAATGCACTGCTGGTTGGAGCCTCGGATGCTACCTGACCTGCTGTGCTTTTCCAGCACCGCTCTAACCTAGACTCTGGTTTCCACCATCTGCAGTCCTTGTTTTTACCTGGAGCTAAAATATGTAGATTGTGCAAGTGAGTGAGGCACCCAAGGAATAGGAAATTCGACGTTTCGGGCATAAGCCCTTCATCAGGAATGAGGAGAGGGTGGCAGGCAGGTTAAGATAAAAGGTAGGGAGGAGGGACTTGGGGGAGGGGACCTGGGGGGTGCAGTGAGAGAGAGACTCACTGAAATCCTTGTAGAGGGAGGAAGAGAGCTTCTTCAAGGAAGGCATCCTTGCAAGAGGATTCGCAGAAGGTTAAAATCTTCGGGTAAAAAATGAGGTCTGCAGATAACGCATTTTCAACTGTGATCTCCAGCATCTGCAGACCTCATTTTTTACCCGAAGATTTTAACCTTCTGCGAATCCTCTTGCAAGGATGCCTTCCTTGAAGAAGCTCTCTTCCTCCCTCTACAAGGATTTCAGTGAGTCTCTCTCTCTCACTGCACCCCCCAGGTCCCCTCCCCCAAGTCCCTCCTCCGTACCTTTTATCTTAACCTGCCTGCCACCCTCTCCTCATTCCTGATGAAGGGCTTATGCCCGAAACGTCGAATTTCCTATTCCTTGGATGCTGTCTGACCTGCTGTGCTTTAACCAGCAACGCATTTTCAACTGTGATCTCCAGCATCTGCAGACCTCATTTTTTTATCTGTGCAAGTGAGTGACTCAATTTGTAAACCGTGGCCACTATCCTGACTTGGAATTCTGCCACTGCTTCTTGCAAGTCCTTCTCTAATGAGATTGTGGGTCTAGATTAGCACCATCTTGTCAAGATGAGAGTGGTACTGGTGTAGCACAGCAGGTCAGGCAGCATCTAAAGAGCAGGAAAAATCAACGTTTCGGGCAAAAGCCTTTCATCCTCGGATGCTGCCTGACCTGCTGTACAACGCCAGCACCACTCTAATCTTGACTCTGATCTCCAGCAATTGCAGTACCCACTTCCATCTACCATGTTCTCAAGGACAATTAGGAAGGGGCAATAAATGACAGCCCACATTTATGTAAACACCCACATTCCATGAATGAACAAAAAAAAATTACTCAAAGCTCATTGAGCACCAAGGAACTCCATTTTAATTCTAAACTCCTCAATAAACATTTTTTAAATGACTCCTCGGCTGGCCAAAATTTATTGACTGATCCGAGTTGCTTTTGAGAACCTGGTGAGCTATCTTTTGTAACCAATGCAGTCCATGTGTTGTATGTAGACCCACAATGCCCTTATGGAAGGCATTCCAGGGATGTAATACAGCAATCCTGAAGAATCAGTGATATTTTTCTAAATCAGAATGGTGCGTGGCTCGGAGGGGCTTTTGCAAGTGTCAGTCCTGTGTATCTGCTGTTCTTGTCCTTCTAAAGCTAAATGGTCATAGATTTGGGAGGATCTGGCTAAAGATCTTTGAATTTATACGATGCATCTTGTAGATTGTACACACTGCTGCTACTGAGTGGGGGGTGGTGGAGGGCCTGGCTGCTTGCGGATGTGGTGCCAATCAAGTGGGCTCCTTTGTCTTGGATGGTGTCGAGCTTTTAGTGTGTTACTGGAGCTGCACTCATCCAGGCAAGTGAGGCCTATTCCATCAGACTCCTGACTTGTGCTTTGTACTCGGTGGATTTGCTATGGGGAATCAGGAGGTGAGTTATACACAACAGTATTCCAAGCCTCTGACCTGCCCTTGTAGCCCACAATATTTAAATAATCAGTCCAGATGAGTTCTGGTCCATGTTAATCCCCATGATGTTCATAGTGGAGGATTCAGTGATGGTAACACCATTGAATGCCAAGGGCCATTGATTAAATATTCTGAGAGTTATAGCGTTGTATAGCTCAGAAACAGACCCTTTGGTTCAACTTGTCCTTACTGACCAGTTATCTGAGATAAAATCTAGTCCCACTCACTAGCATTTGGCCCATTTTCCTCTAAAAACCTTCCTATTCATATACTCATCCAGATGCCTTATAAATATCTTTTTACAGTCGCCCCTCAGCCTCCGATGCTGCAGGGAAAATAGCCCCAACCAAATCACCCTCTTCCTATAGCAGAAACCCCCCAACCCTGGCAATATCCTTGTAAAGCTTTGCATAACCCTTTGAAGATTCACAAAATCCTTACGAAAGCAGGGAGTCCAGAATTGCACACGGTATTCTAAAAGAGGCCGAATCATGTTCATGTACAGCCTCAAATATGATGTTTCAACTCCTAAACTCAATACTTTGACCAATAAATGCAAGCATAACAAACACCGCCTTCACAATCCTGTCTATCTGTGATTCCACTTTCAAGGAATGATGAACATACATTCCAAGGTCTCTTTATTCAGCAACACTCCCCAGGCCTTTACCATTGAATGTATACGTCTTGCCCTGATTTGCCTTTACAAGATGCAACACTGTCCACTACACCTCCAATTTTGGTGTCATCTGCAAACTTACTAACCATACTATGTTCCATGTTCACATCCAGATCATTGATATGAACGACAAAAAGCAGTGAACCCAACACCGATCCTTGTGGCACACCACTGGTCACAGGCCTCCTACTGGAGATGGTCATTGACTGGCAGTTTTGGTGCAAAACTTACTTGCCTCTTGCCACTCCATCCTGCATATTGTCCAGATCTTGTTGCCTTTGAACATAACCCCTCAGATACTGAGTCTATGAATGGTACTGAATATTGCGCAACCATCCGCACTTCAACGTTTTGGGCAAAATCCCTTCATCAGGAATAGAAGTAGGGTGCCTGCAGAGTGGAGAGATAAATGTGAGGGGGTTGGGGAGAAAGTAGCATAGAGTACAATAGGTGAATGGGGTGGGGGATGGAGGTGATAGGTCAGAGAGGAGGGTGGAGTGGATAGGTGGAAAGGAAGATAAGCAGGTAGGACAGGTCATGAGGATGGTGCTGAGGCTGGAACATTGGAGCTGGGGTGAGGTGGGGGAAGGGGAAATGAGGAAGCTGGTGAAATCCACATTGATGCCATGGGATTGAAGTGTTCAGAGGCGGAAGATGAGGTGTTCTTCCTCTAGATGTTGGGTGTTGAGGGAGCGGCGGTGGAGGAGGCCTAGGACTTGCATGTCCTCGGCAGAGTGGGAGGGGGAGGTGAAATCTTGGGCCACAGGGCAGTGGGGTTGATTGGTGTGCTTGTCCCAGAGATGTTCCCTAAAGCGCTCTGCAAGGAGGTGTCCAGTCTCCCCAATATGGAGGAGACTGCCTCGGGTGCAACGGATACAATAAATGATATTGATGGATGTGCTGATAAAAATTTGATGGGTGTGGAAGGCTCTTTTGGGGCCTTAGATGGAGGTGAGGGAGGAGGTGTGGGCAGAGGTTTTGCAATTCCTGCGGTGGCAGGGGAGGGTGTCAGGAAGGGAGGGTGGGTTGTTGGGGGACGTGGACCTGACCAGGTAGTCATGGAGGAAACGGTCTTTGAGGAAAGCAGGAATGGGTGGGGAGGGAAATATATCCCTGGTGGTGGAGTCCGTTTGGAGGTGGCGGAAATGTCGTCGAATGATGTGGTTTATGCAAAGGTTGGTAGGGTGGAAGGTGAGCACCAGGGTGATTCTGTCCTTGTTACAGTTGGAGGGGTGGGGCTTGAGGGCCGAGGGGTCGGATGTGGACGAGATGCGTTGGAGCGCATCTTTGACCACGTGGGAAGGGAAATTGTGGTCACTAAAGAAGGATGCCATCTGGTGTGGTGGTGTGGTTCTGTGGTGAAACTGGTCCTCCTGGGAGCAAATATGGTGGAGGCGGAGGAATTGGGAATACGGGATGGCATTTTTGCAGGAGGTAGGTTGGGAAGAGGTGGAACCCTCGGTGTCGGTAGATTTGTAAAAAATGTCAGTGTCAAGTGGGTCATCATTAATGGAGATGGAGTGGTCCAGGAAGGGGAGGGAGGTGTCAGAGATGGTCCAGGTGGTCATTAATGGAAATCTGTTTGGAATCTTGTAACCTCCAATGATTCCAGATCAAAGGGATCATTTGAAAGTGATTGATGATTGGCTGTCAGTATCCTCTACAACGGATGTGTCATTGATTGACAGGCGAATAGCCAATTGTGACAATGCCATGCTGAAATGTAGCCAATCAGCTGAATGGAGTGGTCAATCTCCAAAGCACACAGACACAGAGACTGAATCTTCTTCATCTTTATTCCCTTTTCCAGATTGACATTGACAGAAAACAGTCAGCAATTAACAGCCCAGACAGAGGAAGCTGCTCAAATTCACAGCCACAATGGAGCTTGAGGAAAACACTTGTGGAGGTTTTCTCAATAGCACGAGAACCCTGTCCCTTCAAACAGTGACAAAACCTTAAATTGGAACTGGCGACTGAGCAGGAAGGAGATCTGGTTTACTGAAACAGAGACTTCTGAGGTTCACATTGCTTTGTACAGCTCTTTAGCAACTTCAAGAGATTTTACTTGGCATCTCAAGTCAACTCTGTCCCCATCAAACACTCCCAGAACAGGGACAGCATGGGGTTTGACACAGCGTAAAGCTCTGTCTACTCTGTCCCAATGACATGCCATAACCCCTGAACCTCAGAAATGTCTCTGAGCCGGTCCTGAGAAGGAAGAGAGTTGAAATTCAGTGCTGACAATGACCTTTGTCCTGCCAGCTCAGCCCTGTTCTATTTAAAGTTGTGTCTCCTCTGTGGACTGTCTCCGATACTCTACACACATTCTGATCTCCTGATGCTCTTGCTGAGGGGAGAGGGGAGGGTCACGTGGGTGAGGGCACAGGAGAAGCGAGCGTCGGACTCCCAGTCAGACCCAGAGAGGGTCAGCAGGCTGCTGACACTGTAGGTGCTGTCCGAAGCTCGCAGGTAGTTGCTGGTCTGAACCCCGTCTGAAATGACTGCACCGTCCTTCTTCCACTGCACCTCCAGCTCATCGGGATAGAAGTGATTGGCAAGGCACACCAGGGTGGCAGTGCCCTTGGCATTGACCTGCTCCGGGGAGGGGGGCAGCAGGGTCAGCTTGGGCTGAGAGTTGTCACCACCTGAAAGACAAGAGAAACAATTTTAATCCCTGTTATTCGAAGGGATTTTAACTCTCTGAACATTCACTGGCAAGACAATCCATTTGAACATTTGTAGCCAATACCTAACAAACCCCAGTAAAGAACAGGCATTGTTCAAATTGCTTCTTGGGATGTGAGTGTCACTGCTAGGATCAGCATTCATTGCCCATCCCTAATCACCCAGAGGGCAATTTAGAGTCAACCACATCGCTGTGGGTCTGGAGTCACATGGTGAGGATGGCAGTTTCCTTCCCTAAAGGACATCAGGGAATCAGATGTTTTTTTCCTGACAATCAACAATTGTTTCATGGTCATCATTAGACTCTTAATTGCAGATTTTAAAAATTGAATTCACATTCCACCATCTGCTGCGGCAGGATTCTAACCCTGGCCCCCAGAACATTAATCTGGATCTCTGGATGAACAGCTCAGCAATAGTACCATTAAATCATCACCTCCTTTATCTGATTTTTAGTTGCGAGTGAAAGCAAGAAGTTTGTTTCTGAACAGGGTGCTTAGGAAAAGTACAACTGAAAGACTCCCAATTCATCCCAAAAAAGATTAGTTCCTTGAAAGTGGAGTTGCAGGTAGGTAGGGGGGTGACGAAGTCATTTGGCATGCTTTCCTTTATTGGGCAATGCATTGAGTATTGGAGTTGGGAGCTGTTGCACCTGTACAGGACATCAGTTTGGCCCCTTTTGGAATACTGTGTGGAATTCTGGCCTTCCTGCTTTAGGAACATTGTTGGGAACATTAAAATGGTTCAGAAAAGATTTCCAAGGATGTTGCCAAGTTGGAGGGTTTGTGCGATCAGGAGAGGCTGAATAGGCTGAGGCTATTTTCCCTGGATCGCTGGAGGCTGAGGGATGACCATATCGAGGTTTCTAACATCATGAGGGGCATTGATCAAATGAAACAAGAAGATATTTTGCTCAGAGTGAAGGATATGGGCCAAATGCTGACAAATGGGACTAGATTAATTTAGTTTATCTGGTCGGCATAGATGAGTTGGACAGAAGGGTCTGTTTCTGTGCAGTACATCTCTCTGACTCTATGACTCTATGTCTCTGTGGCTGGCATGGATGAGTCAGATCAAAGAGTCTGTTTCTAATTGTGACTCTAATTGTGTTTCAGTCAAGCCCTCAGCACCTCAGGCTCTCCCAAAACATTTACATTTTGTTTGAAAACCAGTCAATTTTGCAATTTCAGGAATGGGCAGACAATTTCTACACAGCAAGATCCCACTGGAAGCAATGAGATCAAAGAGCATTCTTCATGATTTTGGTTCAAGGATAAATATTGTCCTGAACTCAACCCAAAGAGAAAGTAATTTGGTTCAGTTGGATGGAAATTGAGAAAACGGAAGGGAAAGGAGAAGGTAGGATTGTAGTTAGTGATGGGATTGATTGTTACCAGAAAATAAAAGGAAGGGACAGGAGTTTTGAATATCAAAGGGATCATAAAAGTGCAGGGAAATCAATAATAGATCAAACTTAAAGACTTTGTGTCTAAATGCACGAAACATTTCGAGTAAGGGAGAAAAATGATGTCACAAATCCAGGTAAATGTCTTCAAGGCCGAGATTGATAGATTCTTGTTGTCTCGAGGAATTAAGGGCTGCGGGGAGAACGCTGGTAAGTGGAGTTGAAATGCCCATCAGCCATGAGTGAATGGCGGAGTGGACTCGATGGGCCGAATGGCCTTACTTCCACTCCTATGTCTTATGGTCTTATGGTCTTATAAATTGAGTTTCCAAGGAATTTAAACTAGTTAAAGTGGAGGAGGGCTCTGGAGAGATTATTCAAGATTCTAGAAGATGTAAAAGGACAGAGAGTGTGGAAAGGATCAGGTATCGAACGTAAAGCACAGCAGATAAGAGGACAATGATGGGAAGGAGGGCAGTCAATGCAGGACTGAGGGTGTTGTACTTAAATGCACACAATATACACAATGAGCTTGTAGTGCAGATTGAAACTGGCAGGTACGATGTTGTGGGTATCACAGAGACATGGCTGTAAGGGGATCCGGGCTGGGAACTAAATATCCAAGGATACATTTCCATCAAAAGGACAGGGAGATGGGCAGGGGGGAAGAGTTGGCTTGTTAGTAAGAAATGACTTTAAATCAATAGCAAGAAATGATACAGTCAGAAGGTGTAGAATCTGTGTGGGCAGAGTTGAGGAACCCAAGAAATAAAGAATCTGATGTAAGTTATGTTCAGGTCTCCAAGCAGTAACCAGGGTGTGGGGAAGAAAATCAATCAGGAGACAGAAAAGGGTAAAAACAATGACTGCAGATGCTGGAAACCAGATTCTAGATTAGAGTGGTGCTGGATTGGTACAGCAGTTGAGGTAGCATCCGAGGAGCAGGAAAATCAACATTTCAGGTAAAAGCCCTTCATCAGGAATAAAGGCAGACAGCCTGAAGGGTGGAGAGAAAAATGAGAGGAGGGTGGGGCTGCGGACAAAGTAGCATAGAGGACAATAGTTAAGTACAATAGGGGGTGGGAGGGTGGGAGTGGATAGGTGCAAAAGAAGATAGGCAGGTAGGACAAGTTATGGAGACAGTGCTGAGCTGGAAGTTTGGAACTGGAGACAGAAAAGCCAAATACAAAATGTTATGCAGACTTCAATGGATAGGTGGACTGGGTAGAGCATCTCAACAAAAGGATTTCATGGAATGTCTATGAGATGGTTTTTGAAACAGCTTGTGGTTGATCATTTGGAACAGGCAGTTTTGGATTCAGTGATGGGTAATGAGGCAAACTTGGTTAGTGAGCTGAAAATGAAAGTATCCCTCTGGATAAGTGACCATAATACGATAGAATTCCCCCTGCAGTTTGAGAGGGAGAAGCTGCAATCAGATGGAACAAGATTTCAATTGAGTAAAGGGAACGACAAAGACATGAGGAAGGAGCTGGCCAGAGTTGATTGGAAAGGGAGCCGAGCAGGTAAGATGGTGGGGCAGCAAATAGCAGGGCTTCTGGGGGTAATTCAGGAAGCAGAGCAGGAATTCATCCTGAAAAAGAAGGCACAGACTAAGGGGTGGACAAGGCAACCATGGCTGATGAGGGAGGTCAAGAACAGCATAAAAACAAAAGGAAAATGCATACAATGTGGTGGAAAATAGTGGGAAGCCAGAGGATTAGGAAGTCTTTAAAAACTTGTAGAGGATAACTAAAAAAAAACATTCAGGGGACAGAAGGTGAAATGTGGGAGAAAGCGAACCAGTAATATAAAAGAAGATCGCAAGAGTTTCATCAGATATATAAAAAGGAAGAGGGAGGCAGAAATAGACATTGGAAAAAGAATAATAGGAAAATGAAGAAAAAGCCGAGGAATTGAATACATACATGACATCAGTCTGCACAATGGAAAACATCAGCAGTGTCCCAGTACTTCAAGACTGTCAGGGGTCAGAGGTGAGTGTAGTGGCCATCACTAAGGAGGAGGTACTGGGGAAGCTGGAAGGTCTGAGTGTGGATAACTCACCCAGACTGGATGAATTACACCAGTGTGTTCTTAAGGAGATCACCGAGGAGATTGTGGGGACATTGATTCCTGAAAGATCATCACCAATGGAGTCAGGGTGTGGAGGTATTTTCTAAATAAGGAACGCCTTTGGAGATCTAAAGCACAAACCTTATTCAGGTTTCTCTTAAGGTTAACAGGCAGATGCAGTTTGTGCTTGGGAAGGAAAATGAAATGTTTGCATTCATTTCAATAGTGCCAGAATACAAGGGCAGAGATGTACTGCTGAGGCTGTGTAAGGCTCTGGTCAGACTGAATTTGGAATATTGTGAGCAGATTTAGGATCCATATTGTAAGAAACAATGTGCTGGCATTGGAGGGTTTACAAGAATGATCCTGGGGATGAAGGGTTTGTCATATGAGGCATTGTTGAGGACTCTGGGTCTGTACTCAATGGAGTTTAGAAGCATGAGGAGGGACCTTATTGAAATTTACAGAATACTGATAGGCCTGGATAGAGTGGATGTGGAGAAGATGTTTCCAAAAACAGGAGAGACGAGGTAACCAAGGCACAGCCTCAGAATGAAGGGCCGACCCTTTCGAGCTGAAATGAGGAGGAATTTCTTCAGCCAGAGGGTGGTGAATCTGTGGAACTCATTGTTACAGAGGGTAGGGAGGCCAAGTCACTGAGTGTATTAAAGACAGAGATAGATAGGTTCATGTTTGTAAAGGGGATAGAATGTTCCTGTGGAGTAGGCAGGAGAATGGGGGTGAGAAGCATATCTGCCAAGGTCAAATGGCAGAGCAGATTCCATAGGCTGAATGGCTGATTTCTGCGCCTATTACTTAAAGTCTTCTGGAGAATTTCCCCAAAACCCCGGAACACTGAACCCACTGGACTGTGAGCCCTGCTGTAGCTGTTTGTCATCAGAACTCTGCAAAGAGATAATCCAAGAGTGGAAAGAGTGTGCATCCATGTGGGAACTTCAGAATGTTTCCCCGGTCCTGGAATACCATGAGCACAGGAAGTGAGGTCAGTGACAGCAGTTGGAACTCCGGGTTTCGGAGCTTGAGCAGCAGCTGGTGTCAGTGAGGAACGTCCGTGAGGCTGAGAGCTCCGTGGAGAGCACGTTTCTAGATGTGGTCACTCTGCAGCTTCAGAATATGCAGGGAGAGAGGGAATGGGGAAGCAGCAGACAGTCCAAAAGTCCCCTGAGTGCATCCCACTCTCCAACCAGGATTCAGTTCAGAATCCTGATGAGAATGTTGAGAATAGGGGTCTTTAGTTTCTGAATATAGTTTGGGGTAGCAGCAGTGTAATGGGCAGAGAGGGGCCAGAGTTGCGAGAGTGTGTTCAGGTGAATTTTCAGGAGGCATCGGTGGCTTTGTGATGGTTCCGGTGGGGCAGCACGGTGGCTCAGTGGTTAGCACTGCAGCCTCACAGTACCAGGGTCCCAGGTTCAATTCCAGCCTTGGGTGAGTGGAGTTTGCACATTCTCCCTATGTCTGCGTGGGTTTCCTCCGAGTGCTCTGGTTTCCTCCCATGGTCCAAAGATGTGCAGGTCAGGTGAATTGTCCATGCTAAATTGTCCATAGTGTTAGATGATTTACAGAGAGGGAAATAGGTCCGGGTGGGTTACTCTTCGGAGGATCGGTGTGGACTTGTTGGGCCGAAGGACCTGTTTCCACACTGTAGAGAATCTAATCTAATTAGTGGCAGCGAAGAAGGCTGTCTAAGAATACAATGGAATCTTGACCAACTGGGCCAGTGGGCTGAGGAATGGCAGATGGAGTTTAATTCAGATAAATGTGAGTGCTATATTTGGGTAAGACACAAGACGTGGGTGAGATCCCAAACAAATATTTCAGGTCAGTATTTGTTATGGAGAAAGCTAGGGAATTTGTAAAAATAGTGATGACTTGAAAAGAGACCACACACAAATGAGGAGATGCAAAAGATCTTAAAACACATAAAGGTAGATTAACCCTAGGACCTGATCATGTGTATCCCAGAACAGTGTGGGAAACTGGGGAAGAGATTGCTGGGCCCCTTGCTGAGATATGTGTATTACTGACAACCATGGGTAAGGTGCTAGAGAACCAGAGAGGTTGGCTAATTAGATTAGATTAGATTAGATTACTTACAGTGTGGAAACAGGCCCTTTGGCCCAACAAGTCCACACCGACCCCCCAAAGCACACCCTCCCAGACCCATTCCCCTACATTTACCCCTGCACCTAACACTACGGGCAATTTAGCATGGCCAATTCACCTAACCTGCACATTTTTTGACTGTGGGAGGAAACCAGGGCACCCGGAGGAAACCCAAGCAGACTCCGGGAGAATGTGCAAACTCCACACAGTCGGTTGCCTAAGGCGGGAATAATGTTATGCCATTATTTGAGAAAGACTGTAAGGAAAAGCCAGGGAACTATAAACCAGTGAGCCTGATGTCAGTGCTGGGTAAGATGTTGGAGTGGATTCTGTGGGTTAGGATTTACGTTCTTTGGATAATCAATGTGGTTTTATGCATAGAAAATCATGTCTCCTGAATTTGATTGAGGAAGTGACAAAGAAGATTGATGAAGACAGAGCAGTAAACATTGTCTATATGGACTTTAGCAAAGTGTTTGACAAAGTTCCACATGATAGACTGGTTCGCAAGGTTAGACCACATGGGATCCAGTGGGAGTGAGCCATTGGGGTAAAAAAAATTGGATTGAAGATAGGAGACAGAGAGTGTTGGTAAAGGGTTGTTTTTCAGACTGGAAATCTGTGAATAGCTGTGTGCCACAAGCATTGGTGCTGGGTTCACTGCTTTTGTCTTTTAAAGAAATGATTTGGATGTGAATATAGGAGTTACAGTAAGTTTGTAGATGACATCAAAATTGGCGTGATAGTGGATAGTGAAGTAATTCATCTCAGGGTACAGCGGGATCTTGATCAGATGGGGCAATGGGCAGAGGTGTAGCAAATGGAGTTCTGTTTAGTTAAATGCGAGATGTTACATTTTGGAAAGGCAAACCAAGGCAGGAGTTATACAGTTAATGGGAGGGCCCTGTGGAGTGTTGCTGAACAAAGAAACCTAGGGGTGAAGATGCAGGTGGATTATTCCTTGAAAGTGGGGTCACAGGTAGACAGGGTGATGAAGAAGGTGTTGGGTACGCTTGCCTTTATTGGTCACTGCATTGAGTACAGGAGTTGGGACATCATGGTGCAGCTGTACAGGAGATTGGTGAGGCCACTTTGGGAATGATGTGAACAATTCTGATCATTCTGCGATAGGAAGGATGTTGTTAAACTTAAAAAGCTGCAGGAAATATTTACAAGGACATGGCCTGGAATTTGAGGGTTTGAGCTACGGGGAAAGGCTGATGAAACTGTGGCTATTTTTCCTGCAGCATTCAAGGCTGAGGGATGGCCTTATAGATGTGTATAAAACCATGAGGGGCATGGACAGGTTGCATATCCAAGGTCTTTTCCTTTGGAAAGGGAGTCCAAAACAAGAGGGCATAGGTTTAAGGCGAGAGGCAAAAGATTCAAAAGGGATCTGAGCGGTAACTTGTCACACAGAGGGTGGTATGTGTATGGATCGAGTTGCCAGAGAAAGTGTTGGAGGCAGATACAATTACAGCATTTAAAACACATTGGGTTGGGTACACGGATAGGAAGGGTTTTGAGGGATGTAAGCCGAATGCTGGTTAATAGGATGAGGTCATTTAGGATATCTGGTTACCACGGACAAGTTGGACTGAAAGGTCTGTTTCCACGCTGTATGACTCCATGACTATAAGACGCTGGAAAAGCTGAGACTTTTTACTCTGATGCGTAAGAGTCTGAGGAGTGACTTATAAACCTTATAGAGGTTTATAAAATCATGAGGGTCATAGAAAATGTGAATAAATCAGGAAGGAGGTGACGTTTTGTAGAAATGGCAAAAGAAATTCCCAAAGATCATTTCAGGGATGAGGAACATCAGTTATGAAGAGAGATTGGAGAATTTGGGACTGTCTTCTTTGGAGAAGGCTGAGAGGAGATTTGTTCGAGGAATTAAAACCAGGAGGGGCCTGGACACAGTAAATAGGGAGAAAATGTTCCCAACTGAGAAATAATTGAGAGGGAGAGGCCATGGATTGAAAATAATTGGGAAAAGTAACAAAAGTGAGATAGGGAACAACATTTTCAGGTAGTGTTTGGTTAAGGTGTGGAATGCACTGCCTGAGAGTGTGGTGGAGGCAGCTTCAATTGAAACATTCCAAAAGGAATGAGACTATTATTCAAAAAGGAACAATGTGCAGGTGACAGGGAGAAGGCAGCAGAATGACACTCAGTGAATTGCTCATTCGGAGAGCCAGTACAGACAGGATGGACAGAATGGCCTCCTTGTGCACTGTAACAATTCTCTGATTGTGTGATTGAGCAGAGTTAAAGCTGGGGGAGGTGGGAGCTCGGTGTCTCACTGTGCTGCTGCTGCTGCTGCTGCTGCTGCTGAGGTCAGTGAGATCAGAGACTGGGACAGGGAGCCAGAGCTCACATCAAACTCTACCCGTGTCCGTCACACTGAGACTGGCAGGAGGCTACTCACTGATTTCACTCCATGCTGCAGGAATGGGACCACAGGCTGCAAATGGACAGAGCTCCTCCACACGGTGAGTAAAACTTACTGACTTATATCTTGCTTTTAAAGGGGGCAATGGAACTAAAGAAATACAGGTGGATACGCTGTTAGACACAGTGCTCTTCAATCAACCATTTCATTCACTGCAGCTCCCTACTAACACCGTCAACAATTCAGCATTTGTGTTTAGAAAGTGTGTTTCAGTATTGACAGGGTTACTAACATTGGATTGAGGTTTACTTACTCAGTCTGAGCTTGGTTCCTTTACCGAACGTAAGCCACAGTGAGAGCTCCCAGTGCAGAGGCTGTACAAAAAACCTCTGCTCTCTGCTTCCCCCCATCACTCTCAACCTCTCCCAGTCTCTCGTTCACTCTCACCCTCTTTCTGCCCCTCTCTGTCTCTCTCCCTCATTCATGTGTCTTTGTTTCTCTGTCTCTGTCTCTTTCTCTCTGGGTTGTGTGCAGCTGGGCTTGGGAGAGTTGTGAAATTCGATGTTAAATCTTGCAGCTGTTCTTCACACGCGGCCACGAAGTGTAAGAGTGAAACTTGAGGCCTTCAGTGAGCGGTGGACACCACAGGGACTGGAGTGTGTCGTGGACAGTGACAATCCCAGCATGGGGTAATTTGCTCAGTTTCATTTACATCTAACTGTCGGATATGTCAGTTCAGATGGTGGGACTGTATGTGTCCAATATTATTCATTTTATATAACTCTGGGATGTATCAGTGCAGGAGTTGGTGCTGTGTGTGTTGAGGTTTTTGTATGGCTCTGTATCACTGTGAAGGCCAGCTGCTATGCTGCATACAGTAATAGTCAGCGACATCCTCATTCTGAACGTTGCTGATTTTCAGGGTAAAACTGGTCCCTGATCCACTGCCGGTGAATCGATCGGAGACTCCTGTGAATCGATTTGTTGCATAATAGATCAGGAGAGAGGGCTTCTGACCTTCTCGTTGTTGGTACCAATCAAGGGAGCTGCTAATGCTTTGACTGGCCGTACAGGTGAGTGTTGCGGTCTGGCCCCGTCCCACTGACAGCACCGGAGGAGACTGGGTCATGGTGATGTCCCCACTGATACCTGAGGGATCAGAGAGAAACACAGTGAAGTCAGAACTGTCACAGAAAGAGCCTGTCAAATGAGAGATTGTTGGAGACACTGAGCATTCCTCTGGTTTCAGCATTTTCCCTTCAATCACAAGTCAGTGGAATTGGAGTGAAATGGAGAGCAGCTAAAGATTCAAGGTGGAAGGAGAGAGATTTGTACCTGCGACACAGAATGCCAGGGGCCAGATCAGCTGGATGTGTGAAATCATGGTGTGTGCTCCTGTCCCTGTGCCTGGTTCCTAATAAACTCTCCCTTCACTGGGCTCTGCTTTATAAAGCTGCAGCCTGTGAGAGTCTGACTGGGTGTTCCTCAGTATGTAAATGGCATCAGGCAGGGAGGGCCATGTCAGTCCCTCACACTTCCTCTTCTCTCTCTCTCTCTCTCTCTCTCTCTCTCTCAGAGAATCATTGATGTGAACAGCACTGAATGAGGCCATTTGGCCCATTGTATCTGTGCTGTTAAAGAAAGATCTGATGACACTAATCTCATCCTCCAGCTCTTGGTCCATTATCCTGGAGTCTGCAGCAACACAAGGGAATATCTAATCACTGCTCCACTGTCACGAGAGTTTGTGACTCAACCAGCCTTTCAGGCAGTGAGTTCCAGACTCCCACCACCCTCTGGTTGAAAACATTTCTCCTCAATTCTCCTCTCTCTCTCGAACTCGACTGGGCTTGGACTCACTCGAATTCAGATGGATGTATAAAATTCTAACAGGGCTGGGCAGGGACGAGGTTTCCCCTGGTTGGGAAGTCTGGAACCAGGGGACACAGTCTCAGGGGGATACAGGGTAGTCCATTTTTGGACTGAGATGAGGAAACATTTCTTCACTCAGAGGGTGGTCAACCTGTGGAATTCTCTTCACTGAAGGCTGTGGAGGATAAGGAACTGAATATATTCAAGAAAAAGAGAGAGATAATTGTTTGCATTTTAACAGCATGAAGGGAATAGGGAGAAAGCACGAATATGGCTTTGAGATAGAGGATCAGCCATGATCATACTGAATGACAGAACAGGCTCAAAGGGCTGAATGGCCAACTCCTGCAGCAGTTTCTATGTGTCCATGTCTGTGTTACCTACAATCTCTGTCCCAGGTTACTGAGTCCTTGTCTCATGCAAAAAGTGTCTTCCTACCCACCCTATCACTGCTCCGAATATTCTTATCCCTCTCTATCAGGTCCCATCTCAGCCGTCACTGCTCCAAGG
Source organism: Hemiscyllium ocellatum (assembly GCF_020745735.1). NCBI lineage: Eukaryota > Metazoa > Chordata > Chondrichthyes > Orectolobiformes > Hemiscylliidae > Hemiscyllium > Hemiscyllium ocellatum. Next base: position 51,653 of record NW_026868127.1, on the reverse strand, counting down.
AAAACAACCCCAACCTTTCCAATCTTTTCTCAAAGCTCAGATTCAGTCAGCATCCTGGGAAATCTCCCCTGTACCCTCTCAGGTACAATCACATCCTTCCGAGAATGTGGTGACCAGGACATGTCCCTCTCTCTCTGTCTCACATCTGCCACATCTTTCTCTCCACCACTCTCTCCCCCACTGTTAATCGCTCATGTTTTCTCTCTCTCTTTCTCACACTCTTGTCTCATAGTCACTCCCTCCAACTCACTGATGATTGCTCACTCCATTTCATAATCTCTGTTTCTCCATCTCTCTGTCTCTGTCACTCGCTCCCTCTCTCACTTCAATTAAAAGCCTCCAACTGTTATCTTTCCCTCTATATTCCTCCCTCTGTCTCTCTCCCTCCCTCTCTACATCCCAATCTACAGTCGCTCTCCCTCCCTCTCTATCATTCTGTACCTACCCATACTCATCTCTCTCTCTCTCTCTCTCTCTCACACACACACTCCACCCTACCCTCTCTGTCAATTCTCTTCATGCTTAGTCTCACACCCATCCTATCTCTCACTCTCTCTCTCTCTCACCTTATCTCTTTGTCTCTCTCCATCCCTATCAGTCACACTGTCTCACATCTTGTTTCTCTCTCTTTATCCCTCAACTTCACCATTACGACCTCCCTTTACCTCTCTTTTGGTTTCATCACATATCTCACACTGTCTCAGATGTTCCTCCCTCCCTCTCTCTCTCTCACTCAAACACAAACCCAGACACACTCATTCTATCTCTCTCTCTGTCTCGCTTCTCTCTCTTTCTGACAGTGTCCTGGGTGGTGACAGTTAAATGCAGGATAAATCTCCCTCTGCTCTGCCCCACAAATGGATGTTACCCCTTGACCCCTGTCTTCTCCTGGAATAAAGCCCCATTTCCCACAATGACCAGGGTTTGGTCTGTCTCGGGAAGATGGACGATTCTTGTGAAATGAAGGGCAGTTCTGTGCTGTTCTGTTCTGTTGGCCTGTTCTCACTGGGGACTGGTTTGGACACAAACCTCATTCCATGAAGGCCCAGCAGAGAGAGGAGATCCTCAGGCCATCAGTGTGAGCTGGAGGGACAGGACAGACTCTGACCTACTGACCCATCCTGTCCATTCACAACATGTTCCAATCCCTTCCCCTCTCCTTCCCCTTCCACAGTCAGTCTTTTCTGAAATGGAGTGGTCCCTTCCCTGTCTCACACCAAGGAGGAGATGGACAGATATTTAATGGGTAATGGGTTAAAGGATGATGGAGAGTGGGCAGGAATGTGGAGTTGAGTCTGAGATGGGATCAGCCATGATTGTATTAAATGGTGGAGTGGGCTCTAGGGGCTGAATTGCCTGCTCCTGCTCCTAGTTCTTATGTTCCTCACCCCCTCCCCCATTCCTCTTACTGCAACTTTGTGAACCATCTCGGACCGTTTTGAACATTGAAGGTGCTATGTGACTTCAAGATTTGTGTGGATTTAATGTGGGGACAAAATTGTGCAGGGGGCTGTGATAGCTCCTGCAGTTGGATATCCTACTGGCAACCTCCAGCCTTCCACATTAACAATGGGGAAGTGGGAGAGGACAGAATGTACTGCAGGGTCCATGGAACTGTACCCCAGCAATGTGGTTGACCCTTAACTGCCCTCTGAAATGGCCGAGCAAAGCTCTCAGTTGTATCAATTATGACAATATTTCAACAAAGAAATGAGACCGGACGGACCACAGGCATCGATCTAGACACAGAAAAGACAATGACAGAAACAGTCCTGTCTACCCTGCTCCATCCTCCTTACTGACATCTGGGAGCTAGGGCCAAATTCAGGAGAGCTGTCTTACAGACTAGTCAAGCAACAGCCTGACACAGTCATATTCACAGAATCATACAGACAATGCCCCAGACACTACCATCACTGTCCCTGCATGTGTCCTGTCCCACCAGAAAGGCAGACCCAGTAGAGCTGATGACACAGTGGTCTACAGCCAGGAGGGAGTTACCCTGGGAAGTCTCAAAGTTGGCTCTGGACCCCGTGAAGACTCATGAAACTAAGTTAAACATGGGCGAGGAAACCTCCTGGTGATTACAAGATATCTTGCTCCCTCGGCTGATGAATCAGTCTCTCCTGGATGTTGAACAACATTTGGAGGAAGCACTGAGGGTGATGACAGCAGAGAGTGTACTCTGGGTGGGGGGGTTTCAATATCCACCACCGAGAGTGGCTCGGCAGCAGCATTACTGATCGAGCTGGTTGGTTCCTCATGGACGTAGCTGAGGACTGGCTCTGCAGCTGGTGGTGAAGGAACCAAAAATTTGGAAAAAGATGCTTGACCCCACCCTCACCAATCTTGTGGCTGTAGGTACATCTATCCTTGACAGTATTGGTAAGAGTGACCATCACACAGTCCTTGTAGAAACAAAGTTTGACCTTCACATTGAGAATCCCTCCATTGTGTTGTGTGGTACTATCACCGTACTGAATAGGACAGACTTTGGACAGATATTGCAACTAAAGTCAAGCTCATAAATGGGGATGATTGCCAAAGATTTCACAATGTTCAGCACCATTCTCAACTCCACAGATACTGAAGCAGTCCATGTTCAAATACAACAATATCTGGACAATATCCAGGTTTCATCTCAGGAGCAGTCTTTCCTATCGGTGTCATGCAAATGCCAGCCAATGACCATCAGCAATAAGAGACAATCTAACCATCGTCCCTTGACAGTCAATGCTATTACCATCACTGAATCCCCACTATCAACATTCTTGAGATGCCATTGACCAGAAATACAACTGGACTCACCACAGAAGCATAGTGGTTACAAGAGCAGGTTAGAGGCTAGAAATACTGTATCGAGTAACTCACCTCCTGATTCCCCCAAAGCCTGTCAACCAAGTCAGGAGTGTGAGCAAATACTCCCCACTTGCCTGGACAGGTGCAGCTCCAACAACATTCATAGACTGATAGTGTCACAGAGTCATATGGCAGAGAAACAAACCCTTAAGCCAAACTATTCCATGCTGACCAGGGTTTCTGAAGTGAACGAGTCTCATTTGCCTGCATTTGGCCCGTATCCCTCTAATCTATTCCTGTCTATGTCTTTCTCATCCAATCGAAAAGCTTGATACCATCCAGAGCCAAGCAACCTGCTTGATTGGCATCATATTCTCAAAGCATCCACTCTCACCATTCCCGATGCTCAGTAGCAGAAGTGTGTATTATCGGTAAAATGCACTGCAGAAACTCACCAAAGGTCCTCAGATAGCACCTTCCAAACCCATGGACAAACATAGAAATCGCAGGAAAAGCTCAGTAGGACTGCCAGCATCTGGGGAGAGAAATCAGAGTTAATGTTTCGTGCTTGACCTGTGCATCTCTCTTCACAGATGATGCCAGACCTGCCGAGCTTTTCCAGCAATTTTGATCTTTATCTCGGATTCACAGCATCCGCATTTCTTTTGGTTTCCTTCCAAACCCACATCCACTTCTATTTCGGAGACCAGGAGCGGCAGACACATGGGAACACTATGAGCTGCAATTTCCCCTCGGAAAAGCTTAGCATCCTGACTTGGAAATATGTTGTTGATCCCTCAGCCTTGCTGGGTTAAAATACTAGCATTCCCTCCTGAAGAGCATTGTGAGTCAACTTACAGCTTGTGGACTACAGTGATTCAAGAAGGCAGCTTCCCACTGCCTTCTCCAGGGTAACTAGGGACAGGGTAGAAAATGCTGGGACAGCTGGTGAAGCCCACTTCCCACGAGTGAATATGCAAAACCGAATGAAGTGTTCCTCAGGAGGGGAGAGGGAATGTTCAGGATCCTGAGCTCCATTTCCCAGCCCAGGCAGTTTGTCTCCCAATGAATGAATGAGATACCAATTTGGAACCCAGATTAAGGGCAGTCTTGCGCTGTCTACCCAGGTCTACAAGAGACAATTAAGATCGAGCTGAAAAGGAAAGATTTGCTAGATTATGGGGAGAGAGAGGAGTAGTAGGACTGCTTGGGTCACTCACAGACACAATGGGCTGAATGGCCTCCTCTTGTGCTGTCAGATTCCAGGGAGTGCAGATGGTTCACAGTTTTCTCCCGTCTCAGTAACAAAGGTCCAGCTGCTCTGAGCTCCTTCTTTCACTTCCTCTCTTGGTGAAGTTTCAACCTTGCGATCTGACAGTCTTTGCAGTTATTTTTTGCACTGGGGCTTTCTGCTGTGGTCAGAATCTCTAATAATAAGTGTCCAATCAGTGACAATCACAGCAGCTAAGAGCAGTCAGGACTGAGAAGCCAGGCTCACTGGGAAACACATTGAAAAGATCAAAGCCATCCCCTTCAGCTCCCAGACTCTTTACTACCTTAGATTCATCTTTGAGGCTGATCTGATCTCCACATCCTCCACATCACAAAGATCAGACACTGCAAATCTCAGCTATGTGATGGGGACTCCAAACATGACCATTCCAATGTTATCCTGGCCCACATCACAGCCACCACCTTCGGTAAACATCAACTCATCCCAAACTCTGCTGCCAGTATCCGAACTCCCACCAAGTCCCATTCCCCCATTCCCTCCCCTTGTGCTCACTGACCAACATTGGCTCCTAGTCCAGCAACATCTTGATTTGCAAGTTCTCATCCTTGTTCTCAAACCTCTCGCCTCCTTCCACCCTCCCCATCTCACCCTCCAAACCACCTCACTCAGAGTGATCAACAATCTTGGAAATATGGTTCTCTATTTCTTCATCCAAGTCATTGAGAAATATTGTGTGAAGCTGAGGTCCCAGCACAGATCCCTGGGGACACCACTATTCACATCTTGCTCATTGGAGGACGTGCACATTATCCCTCCTCTCTGTCTCCTAGCTCTGGACCCAAGATAAATGCATTTCTCAAATTCCATCTGATTCCATGTCTCTTTTTAAATGTCTTGTGGAATTCCCTATGGACAATAGCCATCAACATTCCCTTCTATCCCACATTAGTGAGCTCCTAACAAAGTGTAATCAGGTTAGTTAAAGATGTTTGAACCTTTGTAAATCCATGCTGACTCTCTCGGAACAGTTCATGTTAGTTAATCATTTGTTAGTCATCCTGTCTCTAAAAACAGATTCAATCAATTCCTGACAACAGACATTCAATGGAGATGTTCATTGTGAATGAGGTTAATATACAGCCAGCACTGACACGAGGGGCTGAACAGCCTCCTCCTGTGCTGGAGCCTTCTCTGTCTCCTTGACAGAAATATTTTACAGATTAAAAAATAAAGACCAACAGGAAATTTAAAAATACAAATTAAAACCGCCTCAAACAATTTCTATATACAGGGCCAGGTGACGTGTAATTGCGATGGGGAAGCTGGTGGAGCCCATTGTAGCTCAGAGTGACCACATCTACAGCAAGTGTTGGTTGCTCAAGGCACTCCAGCTCAGAGTTGATGAGCTGGAATCTGAGCTTCAAACACTGTGACACATCAGGGAGGGGGAGAGTTACCTGGACACTGTGTTTGGGGAGACAGTTACATCTTGTAGGTTAAATACTTCAAATTATGGCCAGTGGTCAGGGACAGGAGGGTGTGACCAAAAGTGAACAGGTCGATGCAGCCTGGATTTAGCCTTTCAGGTGCCTCAGCTCCTTGTCCAACAGGAATGAGGTACTTGCTCCCTGTGTCAATGAGGAAAAGGATTGCTTTTGGAAACTAATGTGGATACACTGCAGAATGGTCAAGCGTGGTTTGGAGCATTTTGGCGATAGTGACCATAACTCTATCAGGTTCAAAGTCATTAAGATTAGATTAGATTAGATTCCCTACAGTGTGGAAACAGGCCCTTCAGCCCAACAAGTCCACACCAACCCTCCAAAGAGTAACCCACCCTCGTCTGACTAATGCACCTAACAACCATGGACAATTTAACACGGGCTATTCACCTGACCTGCACATCTTTGGAATGTGGGAGGAGACCGGAGTACCCAGAGAAAACCTATGCAGACACGGGGAGAACATGCAAACTCCACACAGACAGTTGGCCAAGGCCAGAATAAAACCTGGGACCCTGGCGCTGTGAAGCAGCAGTGCTAACCACTGAGCCACTGTGTCACCCTTTACTTATGTTAAGTAAAGAGATAATGATAGAGCAGAAATTAAGTGTCAAAACAGGGGGAAGGCCAATTTTGACACCATTAGCTAGGCTAACACAGGGGGAGACAATGGCCATTGGTATTATCGCTGGACTATTAATCCAGAAACTCAGCTAATGTTCTGGGAACCTGGGTTCAAATCCTGCCATGGCAGACAGTGGAATTTGAATTCAAGAATGGTTCTGGAATTAAGAAGCTATTGGTGATATTAATCCATTGTTGATTGTGGAGAATACTCATTCAGTTCACTAATAACCTTTAGAGGAGAAAATCTGTCATCCTTACCCAGCCTTAAATGTGACTCCAGACACACAGCAATGGGTGGTATTGTGACTTAGTAGTTAGCACTGCTGCCTCTCAGTGCCAGGATCCCGAGTTTAATTCATTCTAGGGCGACCGTCTGTGTGGAGTTTGCACGTTCACCTGATTTCTACAGGTGCTTTGGTTTCCTCCCACAATTTAAAGATGTGCAAGCTAGATGGATTGGTCATGCTAAATTACCCATAGTGTTCAGGGATGTGTAGATTAGGTGCATTAACCATGGGAGATGCAGGGATAAAGGGATACATCTGAATGGGATGCTCCTCAGAATGTTGGTGTAGACTCATGGGGTTGAATGGCCTGTTTCACACTGTATGGAACCTATGATTCTATGATTTCATGTGGTTGTCTGTTAACTGCCCTATGGGCAGGAAATGCTGGCTTGGCCAGAGATGCCCATATCCTATGAATGAATGAAAGAAAACCACTGCACCGTGGGCCAGGAGGCCATTCAGGCTGGGGGACCACAAAGGAAAGAGGGGGGATTTGATAATGAGGGGCACTGATAGCATCCTTTGTGAACAGGATTGAGTGTCCTGCATGGTGTGTTGCCTGCCTGGTGCCAAGATAAGGGGCATCTCGAACCGGCTTGAAAGTATAATGGAGTGCGGGGGTGGGGGAAATGGGGGAGGATCTAGTTGTTGTGTGTGTTGGGACCAACAACCTAAGTGAAAATTGGCAAAAGGTCATATTTGGGCAATATCAGGAAAGCTATCAGAAGAGAGAAGTAAGAAAGAGGTGAATACAGCATCAGTGCTGAGGAACAGATTCCAGTGAATGGACCAAATAAGAGTTTGAAATATACGAATGCACTGAGTGTAAGGAATATATTCAATAATCTGCACGCACAAATTCAAATTAAAGATTTTGCTATAGGATCAATTACTGAGACATATTTACAGAATCGTTAGGATTGGGAACTAAATTTATCCGGTTAGAAGGTTCACAGGATGGACATGGGGAAATGACAGAAGAGGTGGAGCAGCTATATTGATTAGAAACACAAAGACTTCAATGGTGAGGGAGGTTATAATGAGGGGAAAGCATTCAGTGCAACTGAGGACCAGAAAGGGATCTAAAACTGTCATAAATATTGTGTGCATCCCACCACCCCCCACCCCCCAGACACACACACACTCCGCCAACAGCAGCTCTGAGGTGCTGGATTGTAATATATACAAAAATTAGACAAGTGTGTAGCAAAGCCAGTGTATTATTAATGGGGAAGTTTAACTTTAACTTAGATTGGGAGACAGACAAGCCCTCTGTCAGAAAGATAGTGAATTGCTGCTGAATAGTTTCCAACAGCAATAGGTCCTGGATACAACAAGGGGACAAGCAATATTGGAATTAGTAATGAATAATGAGCCAGATTTAGTTCGTAACTATTTGTGCATGAATATTTATCAAATAGTGATCATAACATGATCGAGTTCAGTGTCGCATTTGAAAGTAAAAAGCATGAATCAGCTGCTAGAGTTTGAGATTAAGGTAAGGGCCGACTTTAATGAGATGCGACAGAGACTGTCCACAGTAATCTGGGAAAATCTGCTCATGGATAAAACAACTGAAGAACAGTGGGGAATATTTAAAGGAACATTCAACTCAAAACAAAGCCAGTTTATACCTGAGAGGGAAAAGGTCCACTTCTTAGAACAAACAACAAAGGACAATTAAAGAGATAAGGAAAAGACAAGGGTTTACAATAAAGCAAATAAAATAACAGGTTCTGCTGAATGGGAAAGATACAAAGGGCCACAATGTAGCTAAGAGCCACCAAAAGGGATGCTGAAAGGGAACATATAAGGGAAATCAAAATCAATAAGGAGAAATGCTACAGTTCCATAAAAGGGAAGCTGGGAGGTCAGGAGCAATGTTGGCCATTTTAAAACTGAAAGTGAGGGATCTTGTCAGTGACAATGGGGAGATGACAGCCATGTTAAATAAATACTTTACCTCAAGATTTGCAGTAGAAAAGGAAAAGGATTTGCCTGAATTCCCAAAGGAAATAACAGAGGATCAGGCACAGGGATTGAATAAAATTTCATGTCAGTAAAATATCCATAATGAGGAAATTAATCGAACTAAAGAGTGACAAATTCTCAGAACCTAGGTTTCCATCTGAGGGTGATAAAGGTAGTAACAGATCACAGCGTAGACACCCTGACTATAATCTTTCAGAATGATTCCTGAAGAAGGGCTCAAGCCCGAAACATCGATTCTCCTGCTCCTTGGATGCTGCCTGACCTGCTGTGCTTAACCAGCAACACATTTTCAGCTATAATCTTTCAGAGTTCCCTGGATACAGCAGTCATACCTCTGGATTGGAAAATTGCAAATATCACCTCACATTTAACAAGGATGTGAGAGAAAAACCAGGAAATTACAGGTCATTAAGCCAATATTTGTGGTGTGGAAATTGTTGTAGTCTATAATCAAGGATTGGGGGTAACTGAAGACCTTGAAAATGGTCAGTTAACCAGGGAGAGCATGGATTCATGACAAGTTGGTCACGCTGAAAAAATCTCATTGAACATTTTTGAAGAGGATACAAAAGTCTTGGACACAGTAATGTCAATGGATGTTGTTTACAGGGGCTTCCCTCTCTGCCCCACCTACCCCCCCCCCCCCCCCCGCAGTACTCCAGGTGTGGCCTCACCAACACCCTGTACAGCTGCAACATAACCTTCCCGCTTTTTAAACTCAATCCCTTTAGCAATGAAGGACAAAATTCCATTTGCCTTCCTAATTGTTTGTTGTACCTGTAACCAACCCTCTGTGATTCATGCATAAGGATACTCAAGGCACATGCCTTTCATTGTGTATATCCTTCCCTTATTAGACCTCCCAAGTTAGATCACCTCAGAGGTATCAGGATTAAATTACATCTGCCATTGCTCTGCCCAAGTTACCAGCTGACCAATATCAGACTGTAGCCTGAGACCCGGTAATCCAAGATGGCAGCAGAGTAGGATGCTTCAGCCCGAGTTCATCTGCTTCGTCTGTTTCCTTTTCTTCTTTCTATTCCACTTCTCTTTTCCTTTTCTTTTGTGTTTTTCTTTTGTTCTTCTCCCTTATTTCTTCTCCTGGGCACCGACTCCCAGCCTCAGTCGCCAGGCCTCTGACCAAGTGCAGACCTAATGATGTGGCCTCCTGGCTTGGTGTGGCAGTGTCCTGGCCTGGCAGGGAGATCTTCCAGCCCAACAAGACAGACTCTTGGTCCAACATGATGGCCTCTCAGTTCAATGTGGTGGCCTCTCAGCCCAGCATGCTAGACTGTCAGCCCAGCGCGATGGTCACTCGGCCTAGTGTAGCGATTTCTGAGTGGCCCAGAGTGGGTGTCTCTCAGCCCACATAGTGGTCCTTTCTGTATATGGTGGCCTCTCCACCAGGGAAGGCCTCAGCCAGGACTTCTGGACTCGAGATGATTACTTAAAGTATGATCCCATGGTTGCTAAGTTCTAAAGAAAGGCTATAATTCTTGAACTTTCAGCTTTATTTCTTCATTTTCTACTTAAAACTAAAAAGATCTGCAACGTGTAACTTTGAACTTTATTCTTTCTTTCTACCTTGTTCTTACGATTCTGTACTGAGGTCCTTGTACCTAAGATGGCACCTTGTGAGGTGACGTTACACACTTTTCACTGTACTCCAATACTTTTGCACTCGAGTACATGTGACAATAAACTAAAATAAAAATCAAATCAATATCAATAACACCACCAATTTATGTGGCCTCTGAAAACTTTCTAATTATACAATCACAGTCAATTTGTTAATGTACATTACAAACAGCAAGGGTCCCAGCCCCAATCCCTGCCTAAAACCACTGGTCACAGGCTTCCAATCACAAAGACAACCCTCCACCATCACTCTTTGCCTCATATTTGGATCCAATTTGCCAAAATGCCTTGGATCCCATGGGCTCTGACCATAACTTCAGGAAAGGCCAGAGAGGTGCAGGTGTCTTCTGTGGCTATTCCCATTTCAAACAAGTATGCTGCTTTGGAAAATGTAGGGAGTGATGGAAACTCAGGGGTACTGAGCATGAGCAGCCAAGTTCCTGGTATTGACACTGGCTCTAATGTAATGGGACGTACGTCGGGTTCCAAATGATCGACTGTGTTAGGGGACTCTCGAGCCCGAGGAACAGAAGACGTTTCTGTGGCCAGCAGTGAAAAATCAGAATGGTGTGTTGCTTCCCTGGTGCCAGGATCAAGGATGTCTCAGGGAAGGTGCAGAATGTTCTTAAGGTGGAGAGGGACCAGCAGGAGGCCATTGTACACTTTGGAACCAACGACATAGGAAGGGAAAAGGTTGAGATTCTGAAGGGAGATTGCAGAGAGTTAGGCAGGAATTTAAAAAGGAGATCCTCGAGAGTAGTAATATCTAAATTACCCCCAGTGCTATGAGCTAGTGAGGGCAGGAATAGGAGGATAGAGCAGATGAATGCATGGCTAAGGAGCTGGTGTATGGGAGAAGGATTCACATTTTTGGATCTTTGGAAGCTGTTTTGAGGTAGAAGTGACCTGTACAAGAAGGACAGATTGCATCTAAATTGGAAGGGGACTAATATACTGGCAGGGAGATTTGCTAGAGCTGCTCGGCAGGATTTAAACTAGTAAGATGGGTGGGAGGGACCCAGGGAGATAGTGAGGAAAGATTTCAATCTAAGATTGGTACAGTTGAGAACAAAGGCAAGTCAAACAGTCAGGGCAGGCAGGGACAAAGCAGAGAACAAGGTAAGACTGATAAATTAAACTGCATTTATTTCAGTGCAAGAGGCCTAACAGGGAAGGAAGATGAACATAGGGCGCGGTTAGGAACATGGGACTGGGATAGCATAGCAATTACAGAAACATGGCTCGGGGATAGACAGGACTGGCTGTTTCATGTTCTAGGATACAAATGCTACGGGAAGGACAGAAAGGGAGGCAAGAGAGGAGGGGGAGTGGCATTTTTGATAAGGGATAGCATTACAGCAGTACTTAGGGAGGATATTCCCAGAAATACATCCAGGGAAGTTATTTGGGTGGAACTGAGAAAAAAGAAGGGGATAATCACCTTCTTGGGATTATATTATAGCCCCCCTCCAGTAGTCAGCGGGAAATTGAGAAATAGATTTTTAAGGAGATTTCAGTTATCAGTAAGAATAATGGGGTGGTTATAGTAGGGGATTTTAACTTTCCAAACATAGACTGGGACTGCCATAGTGTTAAGAATTTAGATGGAGAGGAATATGTTAAGTGTGTACAAGACAATTTTCTGATTCAGTATGTGGATGTACCTCCTAGAGAAGGTGCAAAGCTCGACCTACTCTTGGAAATAAGGCAGGGCAGGTGACTGAGGTGCAAGTGGAGGAGCACTTTTGGTCAGCGACCATAATTCTATTCATTTTAAAATAGTGATGGAAAAGGATAGACCAGATCCAGAAGTTGAAGTTCTAAATTGGAGGAAGGCTAATTTTGCCAGTATCAGGCACGGTGGCACAGTGGTTAACACTGCTGCCTCACAGTGCCAGTGCCCCGGGTTCAATTCCCACCTCAGGCAACTGTCTGTGTGCAGTTTGCACATACTCCCCATGTCAGCGTGGGTTTCCTCCCCAGTCTAAAAAAGTGCAGGTTAGGTGAATTGGCCATGCTAAATTGTCCATAGTGTTAGGTGAAGGGATAAACATAGGGGAATGGGTCTGGGTGGGTTGCTCTTCGGAGGGTCCGTCTGGACTTGTTGGGCTGAAGGGCCTGTTTCCACACTAAGTAATCTAATCTAAAACTCTGAAAAGCTGATTGGGGGAAGTTGCTCACAGGTAAAGGGACAGCTGGAAAATGAGAAGCCTTCAGAAATGAGATAACTTGAGTCCAGAGAAAGTATATTTTAGTTCGGGTGAAAGGAAAGGCTGGTAGGTGTAGGGAATATTGGATGACAAGAAACATTGAGGGTTTGGTTAAGAAAAAGAATGGAGCATATGTCAGGTATAGACAGGATAGATCGAGTGAATCCTGAGAGGTATACAAAGGCAGTAGGAGTATTCTTAAGAGGGAAATCAGGAGGGCAACAAGGGGACATGAGAATGTTTTGGCAAATAAGGTTAAGGAGAATCCAGAGGGATTTTACGAATACATTAAGGACAAGAGAGTAACTAAGGAGAGAATAGGGCCCCTCAAAGATCAGCAAGGCGACCTTTGTGTGGAGCCGCAGGAGATGGGGCAGATACTAAACGAGTATTTTGCTTCTGTTTAACTGTGGAGAAGGATATTGAAGATATAGAACGTAAAGTAATAGATGGTGACATCTTGAAAAATGTTCATATTTCAGACGAGGAGGTGCTAGATGTCTTGAAATGCATAAAAGTGGATAAATCCCCAGGACCTAATTAGGTGTACCCTAGGACTCTGTGGGAAGCTAGGGAAGTGATTGCTGGGCCTCTTACTGTGATATTTGTATCCTCAATAGTCACAGATGATGTGCCAGAAGACTGGAGGTTCACTAATTGGTGCCACTATTTAAGAAAGGTGGTAAGGACAAGTCAGGGAATTGTAGACCAATGAGCCGGAATCCTGAGGGACAAATTGTCCATACATTTGGAAAGGCAAAGACTGATTAGGGTTGGGCAGCATGGTTTTGTGTGTGGGAAATCATGTCTCACAAACTTGATTGAATCTTTTGAAGAAGTAACAGAAAGAATTGATAAGGGCAGAGCATTAGACAGGATCTGAATGGACTTCAATAAGGCATTCGACAAGGTTCCCCATGGGAGACAGGTTAGCAAGGTTAGATCTCATGGAATACAGGAGAACTAGCCATTTGGATACAGAACTGGCTCAAAGGTAGAATACAGAGGGTGGTAGTGGAGGGATGTTTTTCAGATTGGAGGCCTGTGGCCAGTGGATTGTCATAAGGATTGATGCTGGGTCAACTACTTTTTGTCATTTACATAAATGATTTGGATATGAACATAGGCGGTAGAGTTAGTAAGTTTGCAAATGACATGAAAATTGGAGGTGAAGTGGACAGTGAAGAAGGTTACGTCAGATTACAATAGGATCTTGATCCAATGGGCAATTGAGCTGAGGAATGGCAGATGGAATTTAATTTAGATAAATGTAAGGTGTTGCATTTGGGAAAGCAAATCTGAGCAGGACTTATACTCTTAATAGTAAGGTCCTCGGGAGTGTTGCTGAACAAAGAGACTTTAGAGTGCATGTTCATAGCTCCTTGAAAGTAGAGTAGTAGTTGGATAGGATAATGAAGAAGACATTCGATATGCTTTCCTTTAATGGTCAGATTATTGAGTATAGGAATTGGGAGGTCACCTAGGCCACTTTTGAAGTATTGCATTCAATTCTGGTCTCCTTCCTATCAGAAAGATGTTGTGAAACTTGAAAGGGTTCAGAAAAGATATAAAAGGATGTTACCAGGGTTGGAGGATTTAAGCTATAGGGAGAGGTTAAATAGGCTGGGGATATTTCCCCTGGAGTGTCGGAGGCTGAGGAGTGACCTTACAGAGGTTTATGAAATCATGAGGGGCATGGATAGGGCAAAGAGACCAAGTCTTTTCCCTGGGGTGGTGGAGTCCAGTAATAGAGGGCGTAGGTTTAGGGTAAGAGGGGAAAGATATAAAAGAGACTTGAGGAGCAACTTTTTCATGCACAAGGTGGTGAGAGCAGAGGAAGTGGTAGAGGCTGGTACAATTGCAACATTTAAAAGGCATCTGAATGGGTATATGAATTGGAAGGGTTTGGAGGGATCTGGGCCAGGAGTTGGCAGGTGGGACTAGATTGGTTTGGGATGTCTGGTCAGCATGGACAAGTTGGACCGAAGGGTCTGTTTCCATTCTGAATATCTCTTTGACTCTGTGACTCTAGGAGGAGGCTGTTCAGCCCGTCATGTCAGTGCTAGCTGTTTACTAACCTCACTCACAATGAACATCTCCGTTGAATGTCTATTGTTGGGAAGTAATTGAATCTGGTTTAGAGACAGAATGTCTGACAAATATGAACAGATCAGAGTAAGTCAGCATGGATTTAAAAAGGGTCAGACATTTTTAACTAACCTGGTTACATGTTTTAACGAGGTCACTAATGTGGGAGATAAGGGAATGTGTTGTTTATATGGACGTCCAGATGACATTCAAGGAAGTTTCACATAAGTGTTATAATGTTATCGTTGGAACAAAGAGATGACAGATAAACATATTCTGGATCTTGCTGCACAAATGAATTCTCAAATAAATCTCAGACATGTTGGTGAACTTGGGGTTTTATCAGAGGAATGAGCTGAAGGAAATCAGTTGTTGAGGAAAATGGTTCTGGGAAAATTAAAGTGTGTTAAATCAGCAGGGCCAAATAATCTATTTTCAGGAGTGCTTCAGGAAGTGGGTTGTAAAATATTAGAAACATTGATGGTTATCTGTTTGTCGACTGTGGAATAGGTCAAACAGAGTGGAGGGAGCTAATTTAACACGATTATTGAAAGAGAGAGAGAGAGATAGAGAGGGGGAAAATCAAACATTTTAGACCAATTAGCTAGAAATCAGCAGTGGAGAAAATGCTCAAGTTCATTACAAAATATTTGATAGCTTAGCACTTTGAAAACAGTGACAGAACTGGAGATAGTAAGCATGAATTTTCGAAAGGGAAATCATGCTTAAAAAATTGACTGGAATTGTTTGAGGATGTAGTGAGTGGATTTGATAAGGGGGGGCCATGGATATGGTTTGTTTGGACTTTGTAAAGGGAGTAGATCGGCGGTTCTGTGGTCAAAGACAAGACTCACGAATAGCATGTTGCCTCCCAGCTGTACGGCTCAGGGATGTCTCAGATCGGCTACAGGACATTCTGAAGGGGGAGGTAAACAGCTAACTGTGACTGTTCATGTAGGCACCGATGATATTGGTAATAAATGGGATGAGGTTCCGACAAGCAGAATTTAGGGAGTTAGGAACCATATTAAAATGTAGGATCTCAGAGGTAGTAATCTCAGGATTGCTCCCAGTGCCATGTGCTAGTCAGAGTCGAAATGAAAGTATAGGCAGGATGAATGCGTGGCCTGAGAGATGGTGCAGGAGGGAGGGGTTCAGATTTTTGGGACATTGGGACTGGTTCCTGGGGAGGTGGGACAATTACAAATCGAGTGGTCTACACCTGGGCAGGACTGAAACCAGTGTCCTGTGGGATATGTTTGATCACGTTCAAAATAGTGTAGCAGAGGGATGGGAACCAAATGAGGAAGTTAATGGACAATAAGGAGGGAGTAACTAAAGCCTGTCAGGAACTAGATATTGAAGTTAGCGTGACTAAGGTTAAGAGTAGGTCGGGGGCAGATGATGAAAGCAAAGGGACAGATGGTCTGAGGTGTATTGTTTTAATGTGAGAAGTGTAGTAGGTAAGGCAGAGGAATTTTGGGCTTGGATTAGTATCTGGGAGTATGATGTTATTGCTATTACTGAGACGTGGTTGAGGGAAGGGCAAGATTGGCAACTAAATATCCCAGGATACAGATGTATCCGATGGGTTTGAGAGGGAGGTAAAAGGGATGGAGGAGTTGCATTATTGGTCAGAGTGGTTATCATAGGTGTGCTGAAGGAGGGCACTATGGAGGACTCGAGCAGTGGGGCAATATGGGCAGAGCTCAGAAACAGGAAGGGTGCAGTAACAATGTCGGTGCTATCCTACAAGGCTCTAAGAGTGAACGTGGGATAGAGGTACAAATATGTAAACAGATTATGGAAAGATGTAGGAGTAACAAGGTGGTGGTGATGGAAGATTTTAATTTTCCCAACATTGACTGGGATTCACTCAATGTTAGAAGTTAAGATGGAGCAGAATTTGTAAGGAGCATCCAGGAGGATTTTACAGAGTAATGTGGAAATAATCTAACTCAGGAAGGGGCCAGGTATTGGGGAATGAGCCCGGCCAGGTGGTTGAAATTTCACTAGGGGATTATTTTGGTAACAGTGACCACAATTCCATAAGTTTTAGAATACTCATGGACAAAGACGAGAGTGCTCCGAAAGGAAGATGGCTAAACTGGGGGAAGGCCAACTATAGCAAAATTTGGCAGGAGCTGGGGAATGTGGATTGGGAATAGCTGTTTAAAGGGAAATCCATATTTGATATGTGGGGAGGCTTTTAAAGAGAGGTTGACTCGAGTCAGGGCAGACATGTCCCTGTGAAAATAAGGGATTGAAATGGCAGGATTAGGGAACGCTGGATGATAGATGAAATTGTGAGCATAGCTAAGAGGAAAAAGGATGCATACATATGGTCGAGGTAGCTGAAAACAGGCAAAGCTTTGGAAGAATATCGTGAAAGTAGGACCAATCTGAAGTGAGGAATTAAAAGGGCTAAAAGGGGTCACAAAATATCATTAACAAATAGGATTAAGGAAAATCCCAAATCCTTTTATTCATATATAAGGAGCAAGAGGGTGACTAGAGAAAGGGTTGGCCCACTCAAGGAAAAAGGAGGAAAGTTATGTGTGGAGTCAGAGAAAATTGATGAGATTCTTAATGAGTGCTTTACGTCGGTATTCACCAAGGAGGGGGAAATGACAGATGTTGAAGTTGGGGATAGATGTTTGTTTATTCAGGGTCAAGTAGGTTTAAGGAGGGAGGAAGTGTTGGGTATTTTAAAAGGCATCCAGGTGGACAAGTCCCCAGGTCGGGATGGGATTGATCCCAGGTTACTGAGGGAAGCAAGAGAGGAAATAGCTGGGGCCTTAATCAATATCTTTGTAGCAACTTTGAACATGGATGAGGTCCCAGAGGACTGGAGAATTGCTAATGTTTAAAGAAGGGTAGCCAGGATAATCCAGGCAACTATCAACCAGTGAGCCTGATGTAGTGGTAGGGAACCTGCTGGAGAAGATACTGAGGGATAAGATCTATTTACATTTGGAAGAAAATTGACTTATTAGTTATAGGCAGCATGAATTTGTGCAGGGAATGTCATGTCTTACCATCTTTATAGAATTTTTTGAAGAAGTGATGAAGTTGATTGATGAGGGAGGGCTATGGATGTCATACACATGGATTTCAGGAATGCGTTTGATAAAGTTCCCCATGGCAGCCTGATAAAGAAATTTAAGTCGCATAGGGTCCAGAGTGTACTCACTAGATGGATAGAGAACAGGCTGGGCAACAGAAGACAGACGGTAGTAATGGAAGGAGTTTCTCAAAATGGAGAACAGGAATCTGTGCTGGTACCGCTCTTGTTTATGATATACATAAATGATCTGGAGGAAGGTATAGGTGGACTGATTAGCAAGTTTGCAGATGACTCTAAGATTGGTGGAGTAGCAGATATTGAAAGGGACCGTCAAAGAATGTAGCAGAATATAGACAGATTGGAGAGTTGGGCAGAGAAACGGACGGATGGAGTTCAAACCAGGCAAATGCGATCTGAAGAAATTTGGAAGATCCAAATCTGGAGTAAACTGTACGGTGAATGGAACACCCTGGGAAAATTGATGCCCAGAGAGACCTGGGTGTTCAGGTCCATTGTACCCTGGAGGTGGCAACACAGGTCGACAGAGTGGTCAAGAAGGCATATGGCATACCTTCCTTCACCAGACGTGGTATTCAGCACAAGAGTTGGAAGGTCATATTAGAATTATATCAGATTTTGGCCTGGCCACATTTGGAATACTGCGTACAGTTCTGGTTGCCACATTACCAGAAAGATGTGGATGCTTTGGAGAGGGTGCAGAGGAGTTTCACCAGGATTGCCTGGTATGGAGGGTGCTAGCTATGAAGAGAGGTTTAGTAGATTAGGATTATTTTCATTAGAAAGTCGAACGTTGCGGGGGGAACCTGATTGGGGTCTACAAAATCATGAGAGATATAGACAGGGTGGATAGCAAGAAGCCTTTTTCCCAGAGTGGGGGACTCAATTACTCTGGGTCATGAGTTCAAAGTGAGAATGGAAACATTTAAGGGAGATATGTATGGAAAGTTCTTCACACAGAGAGTGATTGGTCCTGGAACACGTTGCCAGTGGAGGTGGTAGAGGCAGGTACAATAGCATCATTTAAGATATATCTAGATAGATACATGGATGGGGAGGGAGCAAAGGGAGACAGACCATTGGGAAATTGATGACAGGTTTAGATGGAGGATTTGGACCAGTGCAGTCTAGTAGGGCCGAAGGGCCAGTTCTTGTGCTGTAATTTTCATTGCTCTTTGGTCTTTGAACTGAGGAAGCTCAAAGGAACAGCGTGATCTTGGGGTGCTTCTCCACTGATCCCTGAATATGGTAAGACAGGTTAACAGAGCAGTTATGAAGGCATAGGGGACACTTGCCTTTGTCATGTCAGGTATCGGTTATAAAAGCAGGAGGAGATGTGGCAGTTAAGCAGAACATTGGTGAGGCCACAGCTGGAGTACTGTGTGCAGTTCAGGTCACCACACTGTAGGAAGGATGTGATTGCACTGGATGGGGTGCAGAGGGGAATCACCAGGATGTTGTGTGGGATGGAACCTCTCAGTGATGAAGAGAAATTGGATTAGCTCGGGTTGTTTTCTTCAGAGCAGAGAAGGTGGAGGGGGGATCTGATAGAGGTGTATAAGGTTATGAGGGGATTGGACAGGGAGGAGAGAAAGCAGCTGTTCTCCTTCTTGGGAGGGTCAATAACAAGTTGGCTCACATTCAATGTCAAAGATAGGAGGTTTCAAGACGTTTTGAGAAAAGTGTTTTTTACCCAGAGGGTGGTGGGGGTCTGGAACGCACATCCTGGGAGGGTAGTTGACGTGGGAAACCTCACAAACTTTAAAAAGTAGTTGGGTGAGCAGTTGAAATATCAGAACATTCAAGCTATGGGCCTGATGTTGGAAAGTGGGACTGGTGTAGGTTTACTGTAGTTTGGCTAGTACACAGTTAATGGGCTGAAGGGCCTCTTCTATACTGTGTGATTTTATGTTTCTGTTGTGTGCAGTTTTGGTCTCCTTACCTGAGGAAGGATGTTCTGGTTGTGGAGGGAGGGCAGCGAAGGTTTACCAGACTGATTCCTGGGAGGACAGCACTTAGATCTGATGAGAAACTGGATCAGTTAGGATTATATTCACTGGAGTTTAGAAATTTGAGAGGAATCACATTGAAACCTGTAAAATCCTAACAGGACAAGACCAGAAAACACAGGAATTATGTTCATGATGACTGGAGAATCCAGAACCAGGAATTACAGTTTAAAGAAAATGGAAAGGCCATTTCGGACTGAGATAAGGAACAGTTCTTTAGCCAGAGAGTGGGAAGCTGGTGGAATATTCTGTCACAGAAAGCAGTTGAGCTCAAAACATTAAATGTTTTCAAGAAAGCGACAGGTATAGATCTTAGGACTAAAGGGATTAAAGGTTATGGAGAAAAAATGGGAACAGGAGACTAAGTTGGATGATCAGTCATGGTCATATTGACTGGCAGAGCTGACTCGAAGGGCTGAATGGCCTCCTCCTGCTCCTAGTTCCTCTGTTTCTATGTTTGAGAGACTGTTCATAAACATGGAAACATGTGGAATTGTAGAGTCATAGAGTCATCGAGTCCTACAGCACAGATACAGGCCCTTTGGCCCAAACCAGACCATGCTGACCAAAATATCCATCCACACAAACCCCATTTGCCCTGCACTTGGCCCATATCCTTCAAATTACATACTATCTATGTATTTGTCCAAATACCTTTTAAATGTTGTTCATGTACCCTCCTCAATCATTCCATACGACTACCACCTTCTGTGTAAAAATGATGCCCCTCAGGTTCCCGTTTATTCTAACCTTCAACTGATGCCCTCTAGGCCTTGATTCCCCAACCCTGGGACAAAGACTGAGTGCATTCACCCTATCCATGTTTCTCAAGATCTTATACACTTCTAAAAGATTCCCCTTTAGTCTCCAACATTCTTAAGAAAAATGTCCTAGCTGGCCCAAACTCTCCCAAAAACTCAGATGTTGAAACCTGGCAACATCCTTGTAAATTTATTCTGCACTCTTTCCAGTTTAATAATATCCTTCATATAACAAGGTGACCAAAACTGAACACAATACTCCAAGTGCAGCCTCACCAACGTCATGTACAATTGAAACATAACTTCCCAACTTCTACACCCAGTGCCCTGACTGATGA
The DNA here is from genome assembly GCF_020745735.1 of Hemiscyllium ocellatum. Taxonomy (NCBI): domain Eukaryota; kingdom Metazoa; phylum Chordata; class Chondrichthyes; order Orectolobiformes; family Hemiscylliidae; genus Hemiscyllium; species Hemiscyllium ocellatum. The sequence continues at coordinate 31,083 of NW_026868127.1, read as the reverse complement.
CGGCCAGTGTGCCAAAAGCCTTCTTCACTGCCCTGTCTAACTGTGACTCAACTTTCAGAGAACTGTGCACCTGAACTCTGAGATCCCACTGTTTCACTACAGTCCTGAAGGCCTTACCATTCACCATGAAACTCCTACCTTGATTTAACTTTCCAAAATGCAAGACCTCATACTTATCTACATTAAACTCAATTTATCATTTCTTTTCCCACTTCCACAGCTGATCAAGGTCCTGTTACAATATCTGATAACCTTCCTCATTGTCCACAATACCGGCTATTGTAATGTCTTCTAAATCATTGATATTGATAACAAACAATAATGGGCCCAGCATCAATCCTGAGGCACTCCACTAGACTCAGGCCTCCAGTCTGACAAGTATCCTTCCACTATGTCCCTCTGCTTTCTCCCATTCTCGCCAGTTAGAGAAAAGTATTTATCTTTGGTCAGAAATTAGTTTGGAGGTAGGAGACAGAGAGGAGGGATAATGTGTGTGCTCTCCAATGAGCAAAATCTGGATAGTGGTGTCCCCAGGGAATTGGGCTGGAACCTCAGCATTTCACGATATTTCTAAATGACTTGGATGAAGGAATAGACAGCCATATATCCAAGATTGTTGATCACACTGAGTGAGGCAGTTTGAAGGAGGTTACAGAGATAGGGAGAGTGGAGGACAGGGAGGGACTTGAGAACAAGGATGAGAATTTGAAAATCAAGGTGTTGCTGGACCAGGAACCAATGTAGGCACAGGGCGCAGGGGGTTGGAGGAATGGGATTTGATACGAGTTTAGATATGGGGCAGCAGAATTTGGGATGAGCTGAAGGTTACGGAGGGCAGTGGCTGTGATGTGTGCAAGCGCAACATTGGTATGGTCATGTTTGGAGTCCCATGCACATGACAGAGATTTTCAGTTGCTGATCTTTGTGAGATGGAGGATATGGTGCTCAGATCAGCCCCAAAGATGAGGCCAAGTTTGTAAAGAGTCTGGTTGAGCAGCAGGCAGTGCTCAGGGAGAGGGATGGAATTTGTACTGGGAGCTGAAGGGGAATGGCTTTGATCTTCCCAATGTGTTTCCCAGTGAGCCTGGCTCCTCAGTCCTGACTGCTCTTAGCTGCTGTGATTGTCACTGATTGGACACTTATTATTAGAGATTCTGACCACAGCAGAAAGCCCCAGTGTAAAAAATAACTGCAAAGACTGTCAGATCGCAAGGTTGAAACTTCACCAAAAGAGGAAGTGAAATAAAGAGCTCGGAGCAGCTGGATGTTTGTTACTGAGACGGGAGAAAACTGTGAACTGTCTGCACTCCCAAGAACCTGACAGCACAGGAGGCTGGTTCTGGGATTTTTCTTTTCAGAAACAGCACAGTGATGGGGAAAAAGGACAGTCACTCTCTCACAAACACATACACCTGCACTCGGAGATCAGAAACAGAATCCAGCAGCAGCTCTGTCTCCAAGCTGTAAAACCTGAATGGAATTGTTCCCTCATTCAGTTTTTAACTGGCAGGATAGACCAAGCAGGGGAGGCAACACAGTGGTGTGTACAGTCGGAAGGGAGTTGCCCTGGGAGTCCTCACCATTAACTATGGAACCCATGAAGCCTCATGACAGCAGGTCAAACATGGGGAAGGAAACCTCCTGCTGATTACCACATAGCACCGCCCTCCACTCCAACCTCAACTGAGCAGTCAGTCCTCCTCCATGTTGACCAACACTTGGAGGGAGCACTGAGGGTGGGAAGGATGCAGGATATACTCTGAGTAAGGGACTTCAAAGCCCACCATCAAGAGCTGCTCAGAAGCATCACTACTGAGCAAGTTGGTCAAGTTCCACCTGATTCAGCTGCTAGACTGGACCTGGGGCAAGTGGTGAGGGAACCAACAAGAGGGAAAATCATACTCACTATCACCCTCACCAACCTGCCTGCTGCTGGTGTATCTGTCCATGACAGTATCAGTAAGGGTGACAACTGCACAGTCCGTGTGGAGACAAAATCCCATCTTCACATTGAGATTACCTTGCATTTTGTTGGGCAAGAGATATGGGATGTCAGGAAGAACTTTTTTTAGCAGCAATTGGTAATGACTTGGAAATTAGTGCCCATTCAGGTGAGGCAGGTGAAGACACTCAGTGATGGCAATGGCAGATTGGATGGGCTCTTGATGGAAATAAACCTGCAAGGCCCTGGCTGTCGAGTAGGGGAGGGGGTGGGACTGACTGGATTGCTCCATGAAATGACAGCATTTACACACTTAGTCTCACCTTTACACAAAGACTGGGAGAAACAGACAAACCAGTTCACAGAAATGTTTTCTCAAGCAAAACACTCTTGAACCAACTCAGAGAACACACCAGTCTAGATTTACTAGAATAAAGCAGCAAATCAATGGCAAGGGAACAGCGACCCAAAAGTGTTGGAACTGAACAGTATATTCAATATCACAAACAACGAGAGAGGGAGGGATGAAGGGCAGGAAGGCAGAGAGGATACTCTCGGGGTCTGAAGGCTCTGCTGTCAATGGTGGGATGGAGGAAGCAACAATGGGCAGGAGACCAGAGACAGAAGGTGGAAGGGGGAGGGAGGGAATGTGAGTCTACAGCAGGACACAGAGTGAGGGAGGAGGGAGGCCATGGAGGCAATTGGCTGGCAGTGAGGTCAGATTCTAGAACAACTGTAGTTGTGAGACAGGGAAGGGATCACTCCATATCAGACAAGTTGGGGTTTATGGAATGTGGCTTCAGGAAGCTGGGAGAGGACATTGAAATCATAGAGTCAGGAGGTGGGATGAGCAGGAATTGGGGTTTCTGTGGTCAAGAGAGTGAGGTAATGCAGAGACAAACAATGTTGTGCAGATTGAAATAAGAGACCTACGTAATGGACAGGATGTGGGGTTACAGCTCAGGTACTGGACAGTCCGGTGGGAAGGAGGCCCATGTTTACTGTTTATTGGTCCTATGGGAAGGTGCCCCATGTTTACATCATCATAGAGTCATAGAGGTTTACAGCGTGGCAACAGGCCCTTCTGCTCAACTCATCCATGCCGACCAAGTTTCCAAAACTGAACTAGTCCCATCTGCATGCGTTTGGCCCAATCCTCTCTAAATCCTTCCTATCCATGTTCCTGTAAAAATGTCTTTGAAATCTAGTAATTGTACTCCCCTCTACCATTTCCTCTGGCAGCTCATTGCACATACACACCAACTTCTGTGTGAAAAGATTGTCTCTCAGGCCCCTTCTAATTCTTTCCCATCTCAACTTAAAAGTATTCCTTCTCATACTAGACTCTCCTACCCTGGGGGAAAAAAAAACTTTGGCTATTCACCTTATCTATGGCCCTAATGATTCTATAAACCTGTCTAAGGTCACCCCTCAATCTCCTGCATTCATTGGAAAAATCTCTCGGACTATCCATCCTCGCCTTGTAATTCAAACTCACCAACCTTGGTAACATCCCTGTTAATCTTTCTTTTATCCAAACCAGTGTAATAACTTCCTTCCTATAGCAGGGTAAGCAGGAATGTACACAGTGTCCAAATGTGGCCTTACCAATGCCTTGTACAGCTGTAACATGATGTCCCAGCTCCTGTACTCCCTGCTTTGACCAGTGAAGGTGAGCGTGCCAAATGCCTTCTTCACCACCCTCTCTACCTGTGACACCACTTTCAAGGAACTATGCACTTGTACCCCTCAGTGTCTCTGTTCAACAACACTCCCCATGGCTCTACCATCAGTTGTGTAATTCCTGCCCTAGTTGGTCTTACCAAAATGCAACTCCTTGCATTTATCGAAATTAAGCTCCATCTGGATTTGTTGACCCACTGGCCCAGTTGATGAAGATGACATTGCATTCTTAGATAATCTTCTTACCTGTCCACGATGCCAACAATTTTAATGTCAGCCACAAACTTACTGACATTCCTGCTATTTTCTCATACAAATTGTTCATGTAAATGATGAACAACAGTGGATCCAGGATCGATTCTTGTGGAAGATGGCTGGTCACTGGCCTCCAGTCTCAAGATCAACCCTCTCTCACCAGCCTCTGCCTCCTACCATCAGGCCCATTTTATATCCAATTGGTTAACTCTACCTGGATCCTCTGTGATATAATCTTACTAAGCAGTCTACAATGGGGAACCTTGTCTAAGGCCTTGCTAAAGTCCATGTCGACGATGTGTACTGATCTATCTTAAGCTATCTATTTCTTCAAAAACTCAACTATCCACTTGTCACCATTAGAAGGACAAGTGAATAGGAGGCCCACATTTACTGGTCTTCTTGGAGTATCCAGTCAGAAGGAGGTCCATGTTTACTGGTTTCCTTTGGAGAGTCCATTACGAAGGAGGCCAACATTTATTGGAGGCTCAAGCAGGAACAATGCCCATGTTTACTGGTCTCTATTGGGAGCTCAGTGGGAAGGAGGCCCATGTCTCTCTATGGGGCACTCTCGTGAACTGACGTCCATGTTTACTGGACTCTGTTGGAGAGTCCAGTGCAGTGTGGACACCATGGTGGGTGTGGGGTTCAGTTCCTTTCTGTTGTAACTGTGTGATGGTCCAACCCTCATCCCAGTAAAACACACTGACTCAGAGACTGATCGTAGAAGGGGAAGGAGAGGGGAAGGGATTGGAACATGTTGTGAATGGACAGGATGGGTTAGTGGGTCAGAGCCTGTGCTGTCCCTCCAGCTCACACTGATGGCCTGAGGATCTCCTCTCTCTGCTGGGCCTTCATGGAATGAGGTTTGTGTCCAAACCAGTCCCCAGTGAGAATAGGCCAACAGCACAGAACTGCCCTTCATTTAACAAGAATCTGTCCATCTTCCTGAGAGATACCAAAACCTGGTCAATGTGGAAATGGGCCTTTACTCCAGGAGAAGACATGCTTCTGGGGTCAAGGGTTAACATCCATTAGTGGGGCAGAGCAGAGAGAGATATATCCTGAATTCAACTGTCACCACCTGGGACACTGTGAGAAAGAGAGAGAAGTGAGACAGAGAGAGAGAAATAGAGGCCGAGTGGGCTGCGGAGAATGAGGGAGAAACAGAGGGAGAAATAGAGAGGGGCAGATAACATTTGGAGGCTTTCAATTGAAGTGAGAGATGGAGCGAGTGACGAAGACAGTGAGAGATGGAGAAAGATTATGAGACGGAGTGAGGAAGCGTGAGTGAGTTGGAGGGAGTGGCTATGAGACAGAGTGAGAGAGAGGGAATATGAGAGAGATTAACAGTGGGAGAGAGAGAGAGATGTAGAGAGATCAAAGTAGCAGATGTGAGACAGAAAGGGGAAAAGAGAGAGAGAGAGAGAGAAAGGTCCTGATCACCACATTCTGGGAAGGATGTGATTGTACTTGAGAGGGGGCAGAGGAGATTTCCCAGGATGCTGCCTGGGATGAAGGGTCAGCTATGAGGAAAGATTGGAAAGGTTGGGGCTGTTTTCCTTGGAGCATTGAAGGTTGAGAGGGACCTGATAGAGAGGTATAAGATAAGGCAGTGATATGTTGCATAGGAAGGCACTTTATACAAGAGTAAAGGACTCAATAACCAGGGACAGAGATTGAAGGTAACACAGACATGGACACATTGAAACTTGGAGCAGGAGCAGGCCATTCGGCCCTTTGAATCTTATGTGTCATTCAGTATGATCATGGCTGATCCTCTCTCTCAATGCTGTGCTGCTGCTTTCTCCCTATTTCCTTCATGCTGTTAAAACACAAAACAACTTTTTTTTTCTTGAATATATTCAGTTCCTTGTCCTCCACAGCCTTCAGTGGTAGAGAATTCATCAGGTTGACCATTCTCTGAGTGAAGAAATGTTTCCTCATCTCAGTCCTAAATGGTCTACCCTGTATCCCCCTGAGCCTGTGTCCCCTGGTTCCAGATTCTCCAACCAGGGGAAACCTCCTCCCTGCCCAGCCCTGTTACAATTTTATGTGTTTCAATCAGATCCCCTATCATCCTTCTAAACTCGAGTGAATCCAGGCCCAGTTGAGTTGCAGAGTGAGAGGAGAATTGAGGAGAAATGTTTTCACCCAGAGGGTGGTGGGAGTCTGGAACTCACTGCCTAAAAGGCTGGTTGAGTCACAAATTCTCGTGACATTGGAGCAGTGTTTAGATATTCCCTTGTGTTGCTATAGCCCCCAGGGTAATGGGCCATGAGCTGGAGGATGGGATTAGTGTCATCACATCTTTGTTTACCAGCACAGATACAATAGGACAAATGGCCTCATTCAGTGCTGTTCACATCAATCACTCTCTGAGACAAAGAGAGAGAGAGAAGTGGAAGTGTGAGGGGCTGACGTGGCTCTCTCTACCTGATGCCATTTACATACTGAGGAACACCCAGTCAGACTCTCACAGGCTGCAGCTTTATAAAGCAGAGCCCAGTGAAGGGAGAGTTTATCAGGAACCAGGCACAGGGACAGGAGCACACACCATGATTTCACACATCCAGCTGATCTGGCCCCTGGCATTCTGTGTCGCAGGTACAAATCTCTCTCCTTCCGCCTTGAATCTTTAGTTGCTCTCCATTTCACTCCAATTCCACTGACTTGTGATTGAAGGGAAAATGCTGAAACCAGAGGAATGCTCAGTGTCTCCAACAATCTCTCATTTGACCGGCTCTTTCTGTGACAGTTCTGACTTCACTGTGTTTCTCTCTGATCCCTCAGGTATCAGTGGGGACATCATCATGACTCAGTCTCCCCCGGTGCTGTCAGTGGGACTGGGCCAGACCGCAACACTCACCTGTACGGCCAGTCAATCTGTTAGCAATGAGCTTTCCTGGTACCAGCAGCGAGAAGGTCAGAAACCCTCTCTCCTGATCTATGCTGCAACAAATCGATTCACAGGAGTCTCCGATCGATTCACCGGCAGTGGATCAGGGACCAGTTTCACCCTGAAAATCAGCAACGTTCAGAATGAGGATGTCGCTGACTATTACTGTATGCAGGATTACAGCTACCCTCGACACAGTGACACAGAGCCATACAAAAACCTCAAAGCACACAGAATCACCTCCTGTACTGACACATCCACGGTTATATAAAATGCATAATAATGGACACACAGTCCCACCGCCTGAACTGTCATATCCCACAGTTAGATCTAAATGAAACTGATCAAATTACCCCATGCTGGGATTGTCACTGCCCACGACACACTCCAGTCCCTGTGGTGTCTCAACGCTCACTGAAGGCCTCAAGTTTCCCCCTTCCACTGCATGGCCACATGTGAAGAACAGCTGCAAGATTTAACAACAAAAAATGAAGTTCACAACCCAGAGGCAGAGACAGAAAGACACATGAATGAGGGAGAGACTGATAGGGGCAAAAAGAGGGTGAGAGTGACCGACAGACTGGGAAATAGGGAGAGGGTGAGAGTGACAGAGGGAAGCAGAGAGCTGAGGTTTTTGTACAGCCTCTACACTGGGAGCTCTCACTGTGGCTTACGTTCGGTAAAGGAACCAAGCTCAGACTGAGTAAGTAAACCTCAATCCTCCGTTATTAACCCTTTCAATACTGAAACTTTCTAAATCACAAATGCTGAATTGATGCAGGTGTTAGTGGGGAGCTGCAGTGAATGAAATGGTTGAATGAGGAGCACTGTGTCTAACAGGGTGTCCAGCTGTATTTCTGTCGTCCTATTGCCCTGCTTAAGCAGCAAGATATAAGTCAGTAAGTTTTACTCACCGTGTGGAGGAGCTCTGTCCATTTGCAGCCTGTGGTCCCATTCCTGCAGCATGGAGTGAAATCAGTGAGTAGCCTCCTGCCAGTCTCAGTGTGACGGACACGGGGCAGAGTTTGATGTGAGCTCTGGCTCCCTGTCCCAGTCTCTGATCTCACTGACCTCAGCAGCAGCAGCAGCAGCAGCAGCAGCAGCACAGTGAGACACCGAGCTCCCACCTCCCCCAGCTTTAACTCTGCTCAATCACACAATCACAGAATCGTTTCAGTGCACAAGGAGGCCATTCAACTCATCCTGTCTGGACCGGCTCTCTGAATGAGCAATTCACTGAGTGTCATTCTGCTGCCTTCTCCCTGTCACCCTGCACATTGTTCCTTTTTGAATAACAGTCTCATTCCCTTCGGAATGTTTTAATTGAAGCTGCCTCCACCACACTCTCAGGCAGTGCATTCCACACCTTAACCACCCACTGGCTGAAAATGTTTTTCCCCCATCTCACTTTCGCCTCTTTTACCAATTATTTTCAATCCATGGCCTCTCCCTCTCAATTCTTTCTCAGGTGGGAACATTTTCTCCTGGTTTACTCTGTTCAGACCCCTCCTGATTTTGAATTTCTCGATCAAATCTCCTCTCTGCCTTCTCTTCTCTGAGGAAAACAGTCCCAATGTCTTCAGTCTATCTTCATAACTCACGTTCCTCATCCTCGATGGGTCAGATAGCCCACTCCTGCTCCTATTTCTAATGTTCTTATTATCTTATCTTCCTATGTGAGAGACACACATCAGATTTCCACTTAACACTCTGTGGCTGTACCTTCCCAGTCTTATTCCCAACACTCCGTGCAGTCCCATCCTTACACAGTTACCCTGATTTAGAATTTATTACTCTCTCTCCCTCACTCTGAAACTGGGTAAGAAGTTCTATTCCTTATTCTGGTGCTATCTATCTCTCCCAGGATTCTGTGCACCTCTGTGTTCCTCTCTGGTATTCCCTCCTGGATCCCACAGGCCAAGATAGTTTAAACCCTCTCCAACAGCACGAGTAAATCACCCCAAAGGAACTCAGTCCCAGGTCTGTTCAGGAGCAACCCGTCTGGTCTGTACATGTCCATCTCCCCCCAAAGCCAGTCCCAATGTTAAAATAATCGAAATACCTTCCTCCTGGACTGTCTTTTCAGTTCCACAGTCACCTGTGCTATCCTCCTCTTTCTATTCTCAGTTGTGTGGGGCACTGGGGGTAATCTTGGAAATTCCTACTTTTGAGCTCCTGCTGCTAATTCCCTCTGGAACTCCCTAAATTCTGACTGGAGGACCACATCCCTTTTCTCCCGCTGTCACTGGGACCGATGTGGACCATGACTGCTGCCTGTTCCCCCTCTCCCCTCAGGGTGCTCTGCAGCAGCTCAGTGACATCCTTCACCTTGGCACCAGGGAGATAACACACCATCCTGGATTCCCATCTGCAGCTGCAGAAACACCTATCGATGCCCTCACTCTCGAATCTCCTCTCACTCTCACTCTTCCAGTCTTCCTTGTGCCCCCCTATACAGCTGAGCCCCCCATGGTGCCATGGACTTGGCTCTGGCTGCACGCCCCAGATGAACCATCATTCTGATCAGGATTCTGAACTGAATCCTGGTTGGAGAGTGAGATACACTCATGGGATTCCTGTACTAGCTGCCTGGTCCTTTTGGACTGTCTGCTGCTCCCCCATTCCCTCTCTCCCTGCATACTCTGAAGCTGCAGAGTGATCACATCTAGAAACGTGCTCTCTACGGAGCTCTCAGCCTCACGGACGCTCCTCACTGACACCAGCTGCTGCTCAAGCTCCGAAACCCGGAGTTCCAACTGCTGTCACTGACCACACTTCCTGTGCTCATGGTATTCCAGGAAGCAGGACAAGCAGTTTCCTCATGCAACCTGATGCAACTCTCACCACTCCCTGATTATCTTTTGTCAAAGTTCTTTTGAGAAACAGCAACAGCAGGGCTCACAAACCAGTACTTTCAATGTCCATAGAATCACAGAATTCCTACAGTATGGAAACAGGCCATTTGGTCCATCAAGTCCACGCTGACCCTCCGAACAATAACCCACCCAGACCCATTCCCCTACCTTTTTAACCTACATTTACTCCTGACTAATGTACCTAACCTGCACTATGGGCAATTTAGCATGGCCAATTCACCGAACCTGCACAGCTTTGGACTGTGGGAGGAAACCAGAGCACCTGGAGGAAACCCACGCAGACACAGGGGAGAACATGCAAACTCCACACAGACAGACGCCCGAGGCTAGAATCAAACCTGGGTCCATAGCGCTGTGAGGTAGCAGGGCTAACCACTAAGTGACCGTACTTCCAGTTTTCCAGGGTTTCAAGGAACCTCGACATAAACCCAAAATACTTAAGATATAGGAGCAGAATTGGGCCAGTCAGAAGAGAGTCTGCTCTGCCATTTGACCTTGTGTGATGTGTTTCTCAACCCCATTCTCCTTTTAACATTTGATCTCCTTACTGACCAAGAACCTATCTGTCTCTGTTTTAAATATTCTCAACATCTTGGCATCCATAGACCTCTGTGACAATGAGTTCCACAGATTCACCACCCTGTGGCTGAAGAAATGCCTCCTTATCTCAGTTCTGACGGATCATTCTTCACTCTGAGGCTTTGCCTTCGGGCCCGAGATTCTTCTATTCGTGGAAACACCTTCTCCATGTTCTCCAGGCCTCTCAATATTCTGTAGTTTCAATAAGATTCCCCCATCATCTTTCTAAACTCAATTGCATACAGATCCAGAATCCTCAACCGCTCTTTATATGACACCCCCTTCATTCCCAGGATCATTCTTATTCTTTCTCACTTTTTCCTCTGGACCCTCTCCAATGACAGCACATCCTTCCTTAATAAGGAGACCAAAATTCCAAATGTGGTCTGATTACAGACTTATACAAACTCAGCAGTACACCTCTGACGTTAAAGTTAATGCTAACACTGTAACTGCCTTTCAAACAGCCAATGGTGAACCTGCACGTTAACCTTCAGAGAAACCTGAGCAAGGACTCCCAATTCTCTTCGTGCTTCAGATTTCTGAAATCTTTCCTCACTCAGAAAACAGTCTGTGTCTCTATTCTTCCCACCAAAGTATCTAGCCTCACAAGTCCCCGCATTGTACTCCACCTGCCACTTCTTTGCACATTCTCTCAGCCTGACCAAGTCCTTCTGCAATCTCCCCCACTTCCTCAACTCCACTTGTCCTTTCACCAATTTTTGTGTCATCTATAAACATATGAACAATATCTTCAGTTCCTTATCCAGATTGTTAATGGATAATATGAATAGTTGTGGTCCCAACACAGATCCCTGCAGATCGCCACAAAGCACCACCAGCCATCCAGAAAAAAATCCCTTTGTCCCTACTCTCGCCTTTGTGCCGGCCAGCCAATCCTCTACACTTCGCAGTGCCTTGCTCCTGACAGCATGGGCTCTGATTTGACTTAGCAGTCTCCTTTATTGTACCCTGTCAAAGGCCTGGTGGAAATCCAAATGGATCACATCCACTGGCTCTCCTTTGTCTAACTCACTTGTTACCTCCTCAAAGATTTCTAACAGATTTATCAGGCATGCCTCCCTTTGATGAAGCTGTGCTGACTCAGCCCAATTTTACCAGGCTGCAATTTTACCAGACTTAAGGGTGAGATTCCAAATACCTGCAATCTCACCCTTAGGTAGACCTCTAAAATCTTACCAATGACCGAGGTCAGGCTAACCAGCTTATAATGTCCCATCTCTGCCTCCCTCCTTTCTTAAACAGGGATGTTACATTCACTATTTTCCAGTCTTCTGGGACCACTCCTGACTCCAGTGATTTCTGAAAGATCACAGCCAATGGCCCTACAATTACCTTAGCTATCTCCATCAGAACTCTGGAGTGTAGTCCATCGGGTCTGAATGATTTATCCACCTTCAGACCTTTCAGCTGCCTCAACCCCTCCACCTTAGTGATGCCCTTTCCACTCACTTCTGCTCCCAACTCTCTTGAAGGTCAGGTGTACTGGCTGATATTCAAGCATCATGGTTAGCCACAGGTGAGGTGCCAGAAGACTGGAGGATAGCGAAGACTGTGCCATTGTTCAAAAAGGGCTGAAAAACAAAAGCCTGGGAATTATAAGCTTAACATTTGTGGTGGGTAGGTTGTTTGATAAGATAAGATACACATGCATTTGGAAAGAGTGGATTTGATTAGGAGTTGTCAGCATGACTTTGTGAGTGGGAGAATATGCCTCACAAATCTGTTAAGTTACTTTGATGAATTGACCAGGAAGGTTATGAGGGCAGGATGGTAGACGTGGTCTATATGGGTTTCAGTGAGGCCTTTGATAAGGTTCCACATGGCAGGCTGTTATGGAAGGTTAGATTGCATGGAATCCAAGGTGACCTGGCAAATTGAATACACGATTGGCTTGATGGTAGAAAGCACAGGGTAATAGGGGAAGTATCCTTATTGTACTGGAGGCCTGTGACTAGTGGAGTGCCTCAGTGGTCAGTGCTGAGCCCATTGCTGTTTGTTATCTATAACAATGTTTTGGATGAGAATGTACAAGGCATGGTTAGTGAGTTTGCTGATGACACTCAAATAATTTATGGGCGGCACGGTGGCACAGTGGTTAGCACTGCTGCCTCACAGCGCCTGTAGACCCGGGTTCAATTCCCGACTCAGGCGACTGACTGTGTGGAGTTTGCACGTTCTCCCCGTGTCTGCGTGGGTTTCCACCGGGTGCTCCGGTTTCCTCCCACAATCCAAAGATGTGCGGGGTCAGGTGAATTGGCCAAGCTAAATTGCCCGTAGTGTTAGGTAAGGGGTAAATGTAGGGGTATGGGTGGGTTGCGCTTCGGCGGGTCGGTGTGGACTTGTTGGGCCGAAGGGCCTGTTTCCACACTGTAAGTCTAATCTAAGCAGCATCGTGGACAGTGCGGACAGTTATCAGAAATTGCAGCAGGACCTTGCTCAGCTGGGGAAGTGGGCCGAGAAATGACAAATAGAGTTTAATACAGATAAATGTGAGGTCTTGTATTTTGGAAATTTAAAGCAAGGTAGGAGTTTCATGGTGAATGATAGGACCTTAAGGAATATAGTGGAACAGAGGGTCCTTAGAATTCAGATAAGCAGTTCTCTGAAAATGGAGTCACAGTAAATAGAGCAGAGAAGAGAGCTTCATCAGTCAGGGCATTGACTACAGATGTTGGGAAGTTATGTTGCAGTTATACAGGACACTGGTGAAGCCACACTTGGAATATTGTGTTCAGTTTTGGTCACCTTGTTCCAGGAAGGATGTTATTAAACTGGAAAGAGTGCAGAAGAAATTTGCCAGGATTCAATCGTTTGGGTTAAAGGGAGAGTACTTTTTTCTTTAGAGTGTAGGAGACTGAGGGAGGACCTCATAAGATTATGAGAGGCATGGATAGGGTGAATTCACTCGTTCTTTTCCCCAAGGTTTGTGAATATGAGCTAGAGCGCATCAGTTTAAGGTTAGAGGGGAAAGAAAAAAAGGGAACCTGAGGGGCAACCTTTTTACACATAGGATTGTTCGCATATGGAATGAGCTGCCAGTGGAAGTGGTTGAGGTGGGTACATTAATAACATTTAAAAAGGCATTTGGACAAATACAGCAAAGGAAAGGATTCAGAAGGATATGGGCCAAGTGTAGGATTAGCGTAAATGGACCAGTTTGGTCCAAATGGCCTGTCTCCATGCTGTAGGACTCTGTGACATTGTTATGGACCAGGCCAGACCCTTCAAAACATTTTAAGAATGCAGCCCAGACCTTACCTTTTCGAATTGTGTTCAGCAAATGTAACCTGGATATTCCAGGAATGATACAACTGGCCAAACCACTCAGCTTGAAGGAAAAGAGTATTTATTTACAATCAAAAGAAAACAGAATTTAGAATAACTTAACTATTTGAAAACCCAACTATTTGAAAAAATGTAACTTGACAAAGAGTTGTTCCAATTTGCTGTAATAGCCTTGGCAAAAAGGTAAATATAAACACAGGGGTTCTTACAGGAGAGGAATTTCAGAAAGTGAGTCCACTGGAAAATGTTGAATTGGGGAACCTTTCTCACCAGCAGCTTTCTTTATCCAGGAGCTTCCAACCGACTGTTTGTCAAAAACAGCAAACTGGAAGAACTGGCCATTCTCCTTTTATTGGACAAGTGTTTAATATAAAACCTAAAAGCCTTTTCCCTGACTGTTGCCTTAGGCAGTATCTGTTAGCCATGAGCAAAGTCCCTAACCCAGACAAATTGGAACCTCTGCCTTTACAACCCCTCTTGAAAAAAAATCCAAGGACAACTCAAACTTGTGAAATGAGCAGCATTGCCACACTACTGTGAAAGCTGATTTAAGGCACCGATGCAGTTTTTCCACCATTTCTTTGTTCCCCATTACTACTTCTGCCTTTTCCAGTGGTACAATTTCTATTATTGACTCCCTCTTGCCTTTCATATATCTAAAGAAAACCTCTTGCAATATTCTTTTATGTTACTAACTCGCTGACCATTATATTTTATTTACACACCCACCCTTACTTTTTTTTAGTTACTCTCTGCTGTTTATTAAAGGCTTCCCAATCCTCCGGCTTCCCAATAATCTTCACCACATTGCCTGTTTTTTCTTTTGCTTTTATGCTGACCCTGACTTCCCTCATCAGCCATGGTTGCCTTGGCCTCCACTCAGTACCTTTCTTCTTCCTTGGGTTAACTTCCTGCTCTGCCTCCCAAATTACCCCCAGAAACTCCTGCCATTGCTGCTCCATTCTCTCTTATGCTCAGCTTCCTTTCTTACCAACTCTGGCCAGCTCCTCCCTCATGTCTTTGTAGTTACCTTAAGTTAATTGCATTACCGGTACAACTGACTCCAGATTCCCTGTCACAAACTGCAGGGTGAATTCTGTCATATTACGGTCAATACCCCCAAGGGATTCCTTCACCCTAAGTTCCCTAATCAGGTCTGCTTCAGTACACATCACCCAATCCAGAATTGCCTGTTCCATAGTGATCTCTACCACAAGCTGCTCTAAAAACCATGTTGTAAACATTCCATTAATTCCTACCCATGAGATCCCCAAACAATTTAATTTTCCAGTCTCCCTGCATATTGAAGTCCCTCATGACTATTGTAGCAGGGCCTTCTCTATCTCCTGATTTATTTTCTTCCTCATATCCTGACTGCTGCTGGGGGGTCCTGTGCTAAGTTCTCATCATGCTCTTTCTCCCTTGCAACTCCTCAACTCTACCCACACAGATTAAATGCATTCCAACTCTAAATCCCTTCTTGTGATTGATCTCATTTCATTTCTTACCAAGAAGGTAACCCCACCCCCATCTGCCCATCAGCATGTCCTGTCAATCGGATGTGCATCCTTGAGTATTTCATTCCCAGCCCTCAACCCCTTACAGCCAGGTCTCTGTGATACTCAAAACATCGTACCTGCCAATTCCAATCTGTGTTACAAGCTCATTTACCTCATTTCGGATACGCCCTGCATTCAGGTACAACACCCTCAGTCCTGCACTGACTGTCCTCCTTTTCATAGTTGTCCCCTTATGCACTGTGCCTAAAATTAATTTTCTGACCCTTTCCATAATCTATGTCCTATTAATTGTTTTGGGAACTTTACTAACCTCTCCTGAACCCTGCGTCACTTTAATGATTTTAAAGTCCTTGGGAACCTCAATTTGTGGCATCACTCTGTCTACCTTATTCCGAATGCGCTATCATAAAAAGATTTTAGGTTATTTCTACTGTCTGTATTGCCTTGTTACAATATGACATTCACAAATTCTGATCCTTCCTTTTATTTTCTGGTAACAATCAAACCCATCACTAACCACGACTCCCACCTTCGCCTGTGCCTTTCATTTTCTCACGTTTTGTGCAACTGAACCCATTTGCTTTCTCTTTGGGTTGACTTCAGGTCAATATTTATCCCTGAAATATCACTGAACATGCTTCATAATCTCATTTATTTTTGTGCGATATTGCTGTGTGCAAATTGTGTTTTCTGCATTACAACACTAACCAGTGTCCAGACAAGTCCCTGACTCTCTGTAAATGCTTTGGGAGAGCCTGACATACAAGTCTCTCTTTTGATGCACTGGGAACCTTTCAGATATCAGAGATGCCATTCCGTGGCTCTCCTAGACAGACAGCAGGACGGTGTCTCCTGGTGTCCTGGTCAATATTGATTCCCTAATTAGCATCACTAAAAATCTGATCCTCGCCTCATTGTCACCCAGCTCTCTGGGATCTTGCTGAGCACAGTCTGATGGAAAGAGCCACTGCAACATCCTTAGGTGGAGGCAGGTGCAACATAAATGCAAGTCTTTCTTTGAGGTTGGAGTCTCCAGAACATGACCCTTGCCCGTTGGATGCACGCTTCCATCTTCCAGGGAACATGGGATCATTAAGAGCAGTGTCACTGTCTGATCCCAGGACACTGAGACTCTTTGCACCCTCACATTTGACCTTACCCCAGTGCTGAGCTGGAAGACTTGAAACAAAATCTGGAACCTTCTACATGGACACCCAACGTGACTCCTTCCTGAAGTGTGCTGATCCAACTCTGCTCCAATGTTGTTGGATAAAGTTCTCCCGAGCTGTGAGTGATCGGAGGTTTGTTAAAGAGGTGTCGAACTCCACCCCACATACCAGCTCTTGCTCCATAGCTCTGGAGGCTTTGGTGTTTCAAGTGAATATCCAGGTGTTTTTTTCAATGTGATGAGGGTTTCTGCCGCTCTCACCCTTTCAGCTAGTGAGGTCCTGACCCCACCAGCCACTGGGTGAAACAATTACTCCTCAACTCCCCTCGAACCCTGCCCCCAATTCATTTCCATCTCTCTCCATGGTTATTGCCCTCTGTGCTGATGGAAATCAGTTCTTCCTACCCACTCTATCCAGACCCCTCATCATTTTACACACCATCGATCAACTCTCCCCTCAGCCTCCTGTGTTCCAAAGAAACCAGTCCCAGCCAAACCAATCATTCCTCAAAGCTAATACTCCTCATTCCTGACAAAATCCTCCACTGTCCCCATCTCTCGGGGGATCACATCCTTCCTGCAATATGGTGACCAGAACTGCACACAGTTCTCTCATTGTGCTCTAACGGGGCTTCATTTGAGGTCAGAAGTCACACGACACCAAGTTATAGTCCAACAGACTAATTTCAAATCACAAGCTTTCAGAGCTCTGTTCCTTCAGCACTGAAGTCACTTCACCTGAAGATGGAGCAGCGTCTCACAAGCTCGTGATTTTAAATAAACCTGTTGGACTGGAACCTGGTGTCATGTGACTCCTGAACATGTCCACCCCAGTTGGACACCAGAGCCTCCACATCATATCGATAGTTTCACATCTTTGCCGAGACTCTCTCTTTGGGAGTGTCACTCTTACTCTTTTGGGAAAAGATTCTGAATGATCTCTGTGCCTGTCTCATCCTTGGAGACCTCCCACTGCCCTGTCACTGATCTCCCATCAAGGCGATGGTTCCAGTGCTCTTTTATCAAATTACCACACAGTTTGGTAAAATGGATTGTTCCCAAATCAAAACTTTTACACTTGCTCCACGGTTCTCCATTTCCATCCCTATTCTCAATCTCACTGAGTTCCGATCACTGTCACTAAAATGCTCCCACATTGATAGCCCTTCCAGCTGCCCACATTCATTCCTCAAATGGTGGTCACGGACTGTCCCTTATCTTTCTGCTGCGTCACCATCACCTTCTCAGAGACAGTTAGGGATGGGCAGCGACTGGCTCTGCCAGTGCCATACACGTCCTAAAAAGCAATGTTTAAAATGCCAGTGCTTTGTCAGGTCTGCTAGGTACTGGGTACAAATGTTCAAACGTTTTAGCAGTTAATGTTCAGAGAGTCTATGTACCTTCAAAAGGCAGGGATTAAAATTGTTTCTCTTGTCTTTCAGTCCGTGACAACTCTCAGCCCAAGCTGACCCTGCTGCCCCCCTCCCCGGAGCAGGTCAATGCCAAGGGCACTGCCACCCTGGTATGCCTTGCCAATCACTTCTATCCCGATGAGCTGGAGGTGCAGTGGAAGAAGGACGGTGCAGTCATTTCGGACGGGGTTCAGACCAGCAACTACCTGCGAGCTTCGGACAGCACCTACAGTGTCAGCAGCCTGCTGACCCTCTCTGGGTCTGACTGGGAGTCCAACGCTCACTTCTCCTGTGCCCTCACCCATGTGACACTCCCCTCTCCCCTCAGCAAGAGCATCAGGAGATCAGAATGTGTGTAGAGTGTTTGAGACAGTCCACAGAGGAGACACAACTTTAAATAGAACAGTGCTGAGCTGGCAGGTCAAAGGTCATTTTCAGCACTGAATTTCAACTCTCTTCCTTCTCAGGACTGGCTTGGAGATACTTCTGAGCTTCAGGGGTTAAGGCTGGTTGTTGGGATAGTGTAGAGAAAACTTTACTCTTTATCTAGTCCCATGCATTCCCTGACCTGGATGTGTTTGATGGGGACAGTGCTAAAGACTGTCAGCTGTGCAAAAACAATGTGAACCTCAAAAGTCTCTGTTTCAGTAAAACAGACCTCCTTTCTGCTCAGCCGCCAGTTCCAATTTAAGGTTTTGTCACTGTTTAAAGGGACAGGATTCTCATGTTATTGAGAAATTCTCCACAAGTGTTTTCCTCAAGCTCCATTGTGGCTGTGAATTTGAGCAGCTTCCTCTGTCTGGGCTGTTAATTGCTGACTGTTTTCTGTCAATGTCAATCTGGAAAAGGGAATAAAGATGAAGAAGATTCAGTCTCTGTCTCTGTGTGTGCTTTGGGAATGGCCCGAGCTGAAGCCTCAGGGATAGGTGTATGAAGTGAAAAGCTCCACCCCACCCCCAGGTATGGAGCAGGAAGGGGAGAATAGAGGGGGCAATGGGGAACACAATAATCTGATGGGAATTCCCCTGAACACCAACACATCCTTTCAGCACAGCAAGATCCCGAGCCAAGCAGTTCAGTTCGCATTTTATTGATCAATTTGACCAGCAGGATCTTACTACCCAGAATAACAATCCCACAGGGTTTGCAAAGTTAATATTCCATACAGCATTTGATTTGTATTTGGAGAGAATGTGCAAAATCCACATAGATATTTTCCTGAGGCAGGGATCGAACCCAGGTCCCTGGCACTATGAAGAAGCAGTGCTAACCACTGAGCCACCTTGTCACCCACTATACTAACTTGATCCATCCCTGGTACAAAATATTCTGATGGCAATTCCCCCTCCACACCAACCCATCCATCAGGGACAGCAAGATCCTGAGCCAAGCAATTCAGATCAGGGTCACTGGGGTCACTCTATTGATCAATATGATCAGCAGAATCTTGGAACTCAAAATAACAATTCCACAGGGTTTGGGTAATAAATATTCCATAAATTAGACCTGGGTTTTCTTTACTTTTCAAATGAGATGGAATTGCCCCGTGTGTCCCTGGGGTCAGATTGAGAATGTTCAGTCTGGGAGTCATGGCTGGGGGGGGTATAGTCAATGATAAACTGGTTCCACTTTCTGCTGTCATATTCTGTAGCCCCTGGACCATCTCAGTGACAACCATCCAGGGCTCAGGGTGGATTCCAGAGCAGCTCATTGTCCTGACTGTTGTGTTCCTCAGTCCACACGTGGCTCCAGCAATCTCACTCCATGGTTCTTGTATCAGTGGGAACCATGGGGCTGAAATCTTATCCAAACAGAATCTCACACAGCAAGGAGGCTGCTGGTGGATCAGAAACGCCTTGGATTCAGTCCCAGATTCCACTGTGGCTCTTTCATCAAACACAGCATTAGCACACTGACACCACATTCAGAGGGCAATCCTGAGATGGGGCAAGTTTGGTTCTTGATTCCAATGTGAGGAAATGGGGGCTGGGTGTGAAATGTCTAGTCTGAAACTGGTGGGGGTACTTTATAATGAAGAATAGAAACTGATTTCAGGATAAAGTCAGGTGTTGATGGGAGTGAGGAATATCTCAGTGATCTGTCTCCAGAATCCACAGCCTACACACATCCTTCTGTCAGACACTGAAGTCTGAGAAAGTAGCTCATCGACATCCAATATTTTTCCAACCTTCCCAGAAAAGGTGAAATATTCTCTGTCTGAGTGATTCCCTGGGCAGGGCATTTTAAAAAGGGCTGTGGGAAAGGAACCGTTGGCTCTCAATGACAAAGTCAATGGAAGGATGTGGAGCTGACACTGTGAAACGTAAGGGCGCAGAGGATGACAGCAGAAGCAATTCAATGTTGTCACTCTCTCCTTTGGTAATAATTAGTTTTCCCTCATAATGTGCTCTCTTGTATTCGATCCACCTGTCTTTATTGCTTTGCTTCTTTTGACTTGAGTCTGTGGGTAGTTCCATCAAAACCCAATCTCCTCACACTCATCCTGGCCCCTGAAGAGATTGGTTAGAGAAGACTGAATTACAGCAAGTGACACAGATATTTCTTATCTTACCACATTGAATCAAACTATTGAGCCCATTAATCTTCAAAACAGATTCCAGCATTAAAGTCACATTTGTTGGTTATAAAAGTAACATATTTCTCAGGCTGAAAGAAGGAAGCTTCAGACTGAGAAATGATCTAACTTAACCCAGATCCTGAGCATTGGCAAGTGGAACTAGATTGCGTTGGGATATCTGGTCAGCGTGGACAAGTTGAACCAAAGGTTCTGTCTCTGTGCTGTCTCTATGACTTTAATAGCACGACAGAACAAAGTGATATCAATTAGCACCAGTATAAATACAGGGCAGCCTATATCCTGCAGCTGGCACAGAGGGGGATGCTGGGAGGTTTGGTCAATGTGGGAGTTCGGTGAACTGTGGGAAGGAGGTCTACCTTTGCTTTTCCAAACTGGTTTGGAACTGTCACTTCAGCTGATGGGAGCCTGCACATGCACTTGGTTTGAAAATAGCAAAATAATAAACAAGGGGACAGGAGTCTGTTGACCAGATCAGCTGGGAAGAGCTTTGTGTAAGGAACCATATCAATAGTATGCTTAGGAAACCTCAAATAGGGAAATCCTAGAAATGAAAAGTACTGAAACATTGATCCAGAGACTGAGGACAATTACTAGTTCCATGAAAGAATTGATTTCTTTCATTTGTAAGTGGAATCAGCATTTGTTCATTAAACTGAAATGATTCAGGGTAAATACATCTGTAGTGACTGTACAAATCTACAGCAACTCCCACTCAGGGGGTTTGGATTGGAAGCTGAGTTGTAAGAATCCTGATACATCAGGGAGGGTCAGTGCTACCTGGAGACTTTGTTCCAGATGGAAGGTGTAAGCCTCAGGACTGGGCAGTCCAATTCCATGTTAGTAAGGGGCAGGAGGGTATGACCCAAGAGGGGGTCAGATAAGGGTTTGGAGAATACAGTGGGACAGGAAAAACCCCCACTCTTCGAAACTCCAGTGAGATCAAGGCCAGCCTTTCCGATCCTTCCTCACCACACAGCCCCCTCATACCAGGGATCAGTCGGATAAAACTCCTCTGAAACACTTCCAATGGATTATATTCTTTCTGCAATTAGGAGACCAAAAGTTCATACAAACCTTGAGATGTCCAGGAAGAACTGAAACATCACATTCTCACTTTCAGATCCCTAATCAAACCTGCTCTTACTGTTCACCAGCCTTGTTACTGTCCATCTCTCATTGTCATGGACACAGTGGCGCTGAGCTGCTTTCTCGAACTGTTACAGTCTGTGTGCTGTAGGTAGACCCACAATGTGCGGAGGAAGGGAATTCCATGAGCCTGACCCAATAACAATGTAGGAACAGCGATATATTTCAATGAGAGGAACTTGCAAAGAGTGGTGTTCCTGTGTATCTGCTACCATGTCCTTCTTGATGGACGTGGTCATGGGTTTGGAAGGTGCTCTCTCAGGATCTATGTCTGCTTGTTGTCGCTACATCAAACAACACCTCACCAGTACATGCACAGGCACCATTCCCCAAATCATCCACCATTACATCAGCGACTGCATCAGTGCTGCATCCACCACCCAGGCTGAACTGGAGCAGTTCATCGACTTTGCTAACAACCTCCAACCTGCCCTTTAATTCACATAGTCCATCTTGGACAAATCCTTCTTCTTTCTTGATTGCTCCATTTCCATCTCCGGTGACAGTCTAGGATCAGACATTTACTGTAAATCCACAGACTCTCACAACGACCTCCTCCCAACCAGTATCCTGCAAGAACACCCTCCCGTTTTCCCAATTCTTCCATCTCCGTCATGTCTGCTCGAACGAGGAGACGCTCCACTCCCAAGTGTCCCAGATGTCCACTTATTTTGAACAATGTACTTTTCCCACCTCTGCCATCCAGAAAGCCCTCCACCGCACCTCCTCCATTCTCTGCTCCCCAAATTTAAACACTCCCCTCCAAAATGCAATAAAGACAGGGTCCCCCTTGTCTTCACCTTACGTCCAATCAATCTCCGCATCCAACGTATCATCCTCAAACAATTCTGACAACTCCAGCTCGACCCCACTATCAAGAACATCTTCCCCTCCCCACCCCTCTCTGCCTTCCACAAGGACTGTTCCCTTTGCCAATCCTTGGTTTTCACCACACTTCACACCTACCCCTCCTCCCCCAACAAAACCCTGGTACCTTCCCCTGCAACTGTAAAAGATGCAAAACCTGCCCACACACCAAACCCTGTCATTTCCATCCAGGGCCCCAGTCCTTCCAGGTCAGACAGAGGTTCACCTGCCTCTCCTCCAACCTAGTTTATTGTATCTGGTGCACCCGTTGTGGTCTTCTCTGCATCGGTGAGACCAAACATAAACTAAGGACATGTTTTGATGAGCATCTCAGCCAGGCTCACAAAGGCTGACCTGGCCTCCCAGTCACTGCCTATTTCAATTCTCCTTCCTATTCCCTCTCTGACATGACTATCCTCTGCCTCCTCCATTACCATAAGCAATCAGACTGCAAATTGGAGGAACAAATAATTATCTTTTGCCCGGGTTGCTTACAACCCAAAGGAATCAACATTGAGTTCTCCAGTTTCAAAAAGTCTCCCTTTTCCAACTTTCGACTCCCTTTCCAGTCCCCCTCCTCCATTCTATTCCACTTATGGACCCACCCTTCCAGCCATCAAATGGATTCATTCCTCCCATCGACTAAGCACTTCCAACCCTCTACCTGTGTTCATCCATCAATACCTTCCACTCCACCATTCCCCTCCACCCACGCAAACAACCGATCCCACCTTGATTTGCAGCTCCCCTTACCCCCACCTGCAGTTCTGAAGAAGGGTTATACCCGAAATGTTGACTGCTCCACCTCCAGATTCTGCCTGACTTGCTGTGTTCTTCCAGCCTCCTGTAAGCCTCCATCCCAGCCTGGTAACGATCTCGGACACTGGAAGGAAATGCCCAGGGCGCAGGTTAACGTGGTGCAAAAAGCCTTTCAGCTGAAGCTTCAGTGTTTGCCTTCAGTGTGGATTTTCAGTTACTGATTTACTCCCCTGTTATGTGACAGGAAGAAAGAACACTTGTTGGTGCAGTGTTTTTTTGTAATCGTCCCAGGATATTTAAAGCTGCCTGCACAGTGCAATCACCTTCACAAGACAAAATGCTGAGATCCCAAAATCAGCAAACGAATGATGAGACAAATCCTTTTGGTGGCATTAGTTGAATATTGAGCAGGATGCCTGAGGGAATCTCTTCAGAATGGGATCTTGTCGAGCCCCCTGAGGTGGAGGATTGGGGTCTGGGTGGTGCTGGTGGGGCTTTAAATGAACATCCCATACATAATATTGTGTCAGAGTTCACTGCAGTCTCAACCTGGATTCTGTGTTCTCATTTCTGAGGTGGCTTTCAATGCAATGACCATTTGACTCTGAAGCAGGAGCATTGCCCATGGAGTCACCGTCAGTAACAATGTAAACTGTGTGGCTCTGAAAGGATATCATCTCATTCATCAAATCTGTTTCTGCCCCTCTGCAGGCTGACCAGGCTGCTGATGCCTTTCCAATACTCCCAGGTTTTCCCATGTGCCACAGCTCATTCTCCTGAAGGATAGTTTACTCAGAGTCAAAAAGTGTGGTGCTGGAAAAGCACAGCTGGCCAGGCAGTTGTGCTCAGGCCGAGGACATGACCTTGTCCCTCTGTCAGATTCTCTTCGAGAAACTCATGGCTCACCACCGCCCTCTCCAGGACAGTTAGGGAAGGGCAACAGCAAGGAGAGAGATTAGATTAGATTACTTACAGTGTGGAAACAGGCCCTTCGGCCCAACAAGTCCACACCGACCCGCCGAAGCGCAACCCACCCATACCCCTACATTTGTCCCTTACCTAACACTACGGGCAATTTAACACGGCCAATTCACCTGACCCGCACATCTTTGGACTGTGGGAGGAAACCGGAGCACCCGGAGGAAACCCACGCAGACACGGGGAGAATGTGCAAACTCCACACAGTCAGTCGCCTGAGGTGGGAATTGAACCCGGGTCTCAGGCACTGTGAGA
This sequence comes from Hemiscyllium ocellatum, assembly GCF_020745735.1. Lineage (NCBI taxonomy): Eukaryota > Metazoa > Chordata > Chondrichthyes > Orectolobiformes > Hemiscylliidae > Hemiscyllium > Hemiscyllium ocellatum. The sequence continues at coordinate 6,836 of NW_026868127.1, read as the reverse complement.
CAGCAGTGCTAACCACTGTGCCACCGTGGTGGGGACGCGTTGCTCGCGTCGCTGCAAGTGCTGTACTCTGCAGTTTGGTGACCCACTTTGATAGCTGTTTGTTCAATCTTTGAGTGCAATTCATTTTTTTGCTGATCCCAGCGTCAATCCAAAGGACTCTCCACCTTTCAATCTGACAAACCAGGTTCACCCATGTCATGGCTCTGTTTCTGACCGAGAGTCCAGTCTTTCAAAGAGATGAATTCAAGCCTCACCAATTTGATCATTTTAATTTTACATCATTTCTCCTGATTTCTCCCGGGATGGGGCGGGCGTTGACGTGTTGGTTATTGGTTGCCTTCCCCTAATTGTCCTGGAGAGGGCGGTGGTGAGCCATGTAATATCTGGAAAGGAAGGCGCTGGAATTTGTACAAAAAAAGACATGAAATTCAATGTGATGTCCACAAATGTTCTTTTGGCGAGGGAGCCTGGTCTGTGACTCCTGCCCCACCGTGACATGATCCATTTTTAATGACCCTATGATCTGGCTCAGCAAAGAACTTAGTCCAAGCAACTGGGGGTGGGCAATATTTATGAAGCTCACCAATGATGAAGCAGAAATAATAATGAGAAGGAATAATGCAGCTCCTTGCTCTCTGCCTTTTAGCCTCTGAGCCAGCACACTCTCACCGTTCTGGGTTTCTAATCCTCTAACATTAATTCATTAAAGTGTGGGAATATATGAAGAGGTTTTATTTTGAACTATAAGGTCTCTTTTCTCCGTGACTCTCTCCTTTTCAACCCCCTACAATTCTGTCACCAGATGCTTGTGCTGACAGCCTTGTTGTGCAGAGTGAAAGCTCTCGGTGCTCTCTGAGGCCTCACTGCCTTGTGTCTGTCTCCACTGCAACATAAGACAAATGACGTGTTGCTAAAACCCTGTTGAAATTAAAAGCCAGCAAAGAAAATGACTGCAACAAGAATTGAGTTGGTCTTGTTCAAAAAAATAATTTTCATTTTAAAATTATATTTTTGTCAGTGAGTGACAAAGAAAGATGGGGGTCCAGGATTGCTGCAGCCTCTGTCAGAACATAGGACCTAGGAGCAGGAGCAGGCCTTTTGGGAGCTGCTGTGCCAATGAAGAAGATCACTGCTCATCTGGTTATGGTCTCGCCCGTACGTTCTGCTTCCCCACCCCCTCCCATTATCCTTAATTGCCTTGTTCATCAAAAAGTCTGTCGACTGTAACCTTGTGCCAACTCCATGAGTGAACCTCCATCCCCATGTAGAGAAGAAAATTCCACAGACTATCAACCCTCAGCAAGAAAACCCTCCTTCCCTTTAAACTGGAGACTGGTTTGTGTTAAACCTGCCCTCCAGTCCTCGTCTGCCCGATAACAGGAACCACCCTCTCAGTGTCCAGCCTGTGATGTCACCTTCAGATCAGAAACTGTTAATGAGAGAGAACAGGTTACATCAGTCAGACTTTTCCCCAGAGATGATGAACAGTGTTGATGTAAATTGCTTTCTCCAGTCCGAGTCCAGAACAAGAGGGTTGTTAAAATTGTAATTCAGACGATTTCAGGAAAATTTCTTTCCGACAGAGTGATGGAAATCTGGAACCCTCAATCCAAAATAAAAAGCTGTTGAGGTTGGGTTTCAATATCCATTTTCTCAGGGCAGTACGGTTTACAGGACAAAGGGAGAATGTATTCCAGGTCAGCCATGGCCTGATTAACTGGGGAACTAGGTCAAAGCAACTGATTGGTCATTCCCACTGGAATCCACTGGAATGACTACTGGTGTGTTTGCGGCTAATGGAAGGAGTCATTACCCATAGTCTTCAGCAGCTGTGCAAGTCCTCCATAGTAACTAGAAAGCAGCTGTTTCACTGTGCCTGAACAATACAAAGTCAGAGGACTCACTACACCAGGTTCTAGCCCAACTGATTCATTTGAAATCACAAGCTTCTGAAGCGCTGCTCCTTTATCAGGTGTACCCCAGTCCACCATCGACATTTCCACATTACTGAACAGTCCAAATAAACTGGGGCTCTGTGAGGATCGAACCAGCTGGATCTGTACAAACGAGGAGAGAGAGAGAGAGAGAGAGAGAGAGATAGAGAGAGAGAGAGAACATCTTTTGAACCAGGATACCTAATTGCACCACAATAAAAATGCTCTGCATGCTGTGATATATCAAAAATAAGCACTTTGGTGTAACTTTTGATTGTCCTCACAGTGTGCTATTTTATTCATGATGTGATACACGGAGACTATGTCAACGTTGGGTGGCAAAAAGTATATTTTTCTCCACTAATCCCTTTCCAAAACGCGCTCTCCATCTTGCTTTAATCCTTATTGACTCTTCTACAATTGCCTCTATTTCCTCACTCCTTTCCGGTCCCAAAGGAACATATGGACAGACTTCATGACCCCACTCTGTCTTAAGTTCCATGTGTAGTGTATTGGAGCTTCGGCTCCTCCCTCAGGCCCAGGTGTAGGGGCCTGTTCAACAATCTGCACATTGTCCTTTGTCTCTTTCTGAATGAACTGGATCAAGTTGCAGTAACGATCTGGCAACAAGGTGTCTTGTCTAAAATGTTCCCAGCATTGGATACAGAACTGGCTGTGTCAGAGGAGAGAGCATAGTGATGGAAGGATGGATTTCAGAATGGGGGCTGTGTCTTGTGGGTTTTGCAGGGATCAATGATGGGACCTTTGCTGTTCATGGTCTCCATAAGTGATTTGGACGAAAACATGGCTAGTCTAATTCATGAGTTTGTGGATGCCACAAAGATTGCTGGAGTTGCAGTTAATGATCAGATTATCAGAGGATACAGCAGGACATAGATCAATTGGATGCGTGGATAGAAAATGGCAGATGAAGTTTAATCCAAATAAATGTGAAATGATGCATTTTGAAAGATGAAGCACGTGGCAGAATACCTGCACAGTGAATGGCAGAATCCATTGGAGTATTGAAATGCAGAGGGATCTCGGTGTACATGTTCACAGATCACTGAGAGTGGCAGCACCGAAGGTAGTAAAAAAGGCAATGGCAGGCTTGGCTACATTGGGAGGAGCACTGAGTATTAGGATAGACAAGTTATACTGCAGCTTTACTGAACTTTAGTTTGGCCACACTGGAATATTGCATATGGTTCTGGTCACTATGACCAGAAGGATGTGGATGCTTTGGAGAGGGTACTGAAAAAATGTACCAAGAATGCTGTCTGATATGAGGGATTTTCCCAGGGTAGAGGGGTCAGTTACTAGGGGACACAGGTACAAGGTGTGGGAGGGGGGGTGGGTGCAGTGGGGAATTAAAACAGATGTGTGAGGTAAGTATTTCACACAAACGGTGGTGAGGGCTGGAACACGCTGCCAGTGGAAGTGGTGGAAGCAGACACAATAGCAGCATTCAAGAAATACCTGGATGAATACACGGAAAAGAAGGGAATAGAGGGATATGAATCCTGTAGGTGAATACAGTTTCGGTGAGGAAGGGCAAAATGTGTCAACACAGGCTGGGAGGGCCGAAGGGCCTGTTCCTGTGCTGTATAGTTCCTTGTTCTTTGGTCCCTGCTGTTGAATTGGATTCAAACCAACAATGCAGGAAGACTCATGATGAAGTGGGTGTTTGTTTGATTTCTCACTTGTGTTAATACAGTTTTTAAATGTGTCTGCGTACTTTCCCCTCTCTCTCTGTGGAGGGTGTCACTGTCATTGTCTCCACCCGACCTTTCCACTCTCATAGTGATAGCAGTTTTTGCATTCCTTCTGTTCGGGGGAGCTGTCATTCCCCCGCCCATATTACAACAATGACTAGACTTTGGAATTTCTCCATTAGCTGTAAAACATCTTTGAACATCCTGAGCTCATGAACAGTGTAACAGAAGGGCAATTCTCTCTCCTTTTTGTTTCCTCTCCATGCCTTCCCATCTGTCTCCCCCCAAACATCCCTCCCTTGTTTAAAATCTGGAATGAATTATGAATCTCTGGGAGAATTTAATCTGTGGCAACATTGAACTAACAACAACCACCTCCTTGGTGGGCTTTGAGTGTGAAGGTCAATAACACTCTCACTGGGACTTGATCTGGGTTGTCTCCAGTCAGTCAGTGTTATTGTTCTGGGGCCAGACATTACTGACCCACCTTAGACCCTGTGATCTGATTGAGATGACGGATGACCTGCACTGGGCTTTAACACACTGTTTACCACAGCACAGAGTGAAATCATGTAGCGCTGGTTAGGCAGAATCCCTGGAGCAGGAGAGTCGACGTTTTGAGCATAAGCTCTTCATCAGGAATGGAGAGGAGGGAGTGAGGAGTCAGAGAGATAAATAGGAGGGAATTGGGGCTGGGGAAAATGTAATGAAGATTGCAATAGGTACGTGGAGGTGGGGGGTGACAGTGATAGGTCAGAGTGAAGGGGAGTGGATAGGTGGGAAGGAAGATGGACAGGTAGGACAGTTTCAAAAGGGTGGTGCCGAGTTGGAGGGTTGGATCTGGGATAAGCTGGGGGAGTGGAGATGAGGAAACAAGTAACATCAACATTCAGAGTATTGAACAGGAGTTGGGAGGTCATGTTGCGGCTGTACAGGACATTGGTTAGGCTACTGCTGGAATATTGCATGCAATTCTGGTCTCCTTCCTATCGGAAAGATGTTGTGAAACTTGAAAGGGTTCAGAAAAGATTTACAAGGATGTTGCCAGGGTTGGAAGATCGGACAGGGAGAGGCTGAACAGACTGGTGCTGTTTTCCCTGGAGCATCAGAGGCTGAGTGATAACCTGATAGAGTTTTACAAAATTACGAAGGGCATGGATAGGATAAATAGACAACATCTTTTCCCAGTGGTTGGGGAGTCCAGAACTAGAGGGCATAGGTTTAGGGTGAGAGGAGAAAGATACAAAAGAGACCTAAGGGGCAACTTTTTCACGCAGAGGGTGGTATGTGTATGGAATGAGCTGCCAGAAGATGTGGTGGAGGCTGGTGCAATTGCAACATTTAAGAGGCATTTGAATGGGTATATGAATAGGAAGGGTTTGGAGGGAGATGGGCTGGGTGCTGGCAGGTGGGACTAGATTGGGTTGGGATATCTGGTCGGCATGGACGGGTTGGACTGAAGGGTCTATTTCCATGCTGTACATCTCTATGACTCTATGACTCTATAACATTCATTCCGTGTCATTGGAGGGTCTCAAGGTGGAAGATGTGGTGTTCTTCCTCCAGTTGTTAGATGGCTTCAATTTGGCGGTGGAGTAGGCCTAGGGACTTGCATATCCTTAGCAAGTGGATGGGGAGTTGAAATGGTCGGCCACAGGGTGGTGGGGTTGTTTAGTGTGTGTGTCCTGAAGATATCATCTTCCAATCCTCCAATGAAGATGCACTGTCCTCACCAAAACATGTTGGCAAATCTCTTCATAACACATAAAGGGAGAGAAACATTGAAAACTGTATTATCATGAGTGAGAGTCCATTTAAACAAGGACTATGATGTTAAATGCTCTCCAGCCGTAAAGAACACTGGTGTATTGATGTCATTATCTTATTAAACAATATTAAAACCTCAGCCAAACATTTTCCTGCAGACAGTGTATTTAAAATATCAAGAGGCTTTCCCCATTGTTGGTTTGATCAGTGACGTAACAAGGAAGCAGCAGCTGCCCCATGAACTCCAACAAAAGAATGAGAACAGGCTCTTCATATGGAGCTGGCTCCCGAGAATCCAATTCAACAGCAGGGACCAAAGAACAAGGGACAATACAGCACAGGAACAGGCCCTTCGGCCCTCCAAGCCTGTGCTGATACATTTTGCCCTTCTATACTGAAACTATCTTCATCGACAGGATTCATATCCCTCTATTCCCTTCCTATTCATGCATTAGTGCAGGAATTTCTTGAATACTTCTATTGTGTCTGCTTCCACCCCCTCCTCTGGCTGTGTGTTCCAGGTAGTCAACTTCCACTGTGTGAAATACTTGGTTTGTACACCTCTTTACAATGAATTCCCCCAAACCCCTGCACCTTGAACCTGCGTCCCCTAGTATTTGACCCCCTCCACCCTGGGAAAAAGTCTCATTATTTCCACTCTGCCTATCCCATTCACAACTCTGTAAACTTCTATCAGGACACACCTCATTTTCCTGCATTCCAGTGAAAACAAACCAGTCTCTCCAACCTTTCTTCAGAACTACAATCCCCCCATACCAGACAATATCCTGGTAAACATTTTCTGCACCGTCTTCAAAACATCCACATCCTTCTTTTGGACTGTGTGCAGTTCTATGCAACCAGAACTGTGTGCACTATTCCAAGTGTGGCCGAACTAAAGTTCTTTCAAGCTGCAGCATAACTTGTCTGTCCTTACACTCAATGCCCCTTCCAATGAAGGCAACCAGGCCATCAGCCTTTTTACTGCCTTACCTCCCTGTGCTGGCACCTTCAGTGGTCTGTGAACATACACACCCAGATCCCTCTGCATATCAATACTCCAAAGGATTCTGTCATTCACTGTATAATTCCCACCTGTACATCACCTTCCAAAATGCATCACCTCACATTTGTCTGGATTAAACTACACCTGCCATTTTTCTGTCCAAGCATCTCTATCCTGCTATATCCTAGATAATCCTTCTCATTCTCTGCACTTCTACCAATCTTTGTATCAATTGTAAAATTCCTCATTAGACCAGCTACGCTTTCCTCCAAATCATTTATGTAGACCATATACAGCAGAGTTCCCTGTGGAACACCACGAGTCACAGCCCTCCATTCAGAAAACCATCCCCCCATCACTGCCCTCTGTCTCCTCCTACTCAGCCAGTTCTGTGCCCAATGCTGGAAACATTTT